>NW_026596064.1:16887334-16941965 GCF_907164565.1 Psammomys obesus
AAAGAAAGAAAGAAAGAAAGAAAGAAAGAAAGAAAGAAAGAAAGAAAGAAAGAAAGAAAGAAAAAAGAAAGAAAGAGAGAGAGAGAAAATGCTAGGTTAGACACAGAGGTCGACAATAAATATTCATTAAAAGGCTAAATTACTGTCCTGTAACTACAGTAACTGTAGTTACTGTCCTATTGCTGTGTTTAAAAACAAAACAAAACAAAACAAACAAAACACCATGGCTGAGGCAACTTACAGGAGAAAGAATTTATTTGGGCTTATGATTCCAGAGGGTTAGAGTTCATGATGGTGGAGCAAGGAAATGGTAGCAGGGTCAGGGAGCTGAGCCAAGGGCTCTCATCTTTTGTTCTGTTGTGTTTTTGACTCACATCTTGAACTGCAAATATGAAGCAAAGAAAACAAACAAGAAATGGTGGATGTCTTTAAACTCTCAAAGTCTGCCTCTGTGACATACTTCCTGCAACAAGGCCACACTTCCTAAGCCTTCCTAAACAATGCCTCCAACTGGGACCAAGTATTCAAATACCTGAGATTATGAGAGACATTCCTCAATTAACGGACCACAATAGCTTCAGATAATTTGGCTTGACAAAATTTTGTCTACAGTCATAAACTTCTAATCAGTCAATCAGCTTATTAGACTGTTTAACATATGTGTGGCTTAAGAAAGGAAAGAAGGAAGAAGGAAGGAAGGAAGGAAGGAAGGAAGGAAGGAAGGAAGGAAGGAAGGAAGGAAGGAAGGAAGAATGCTCTATAGTATATAATTGTGTATACTCAGGCTAGCCTCAAAACTTGAGAGAATCCTGCTGCTTGAGACTCTCAGCAGGGGTTACTCACATGCACCACCATGGCTCATCACCTTCATAGTTTTGATATTAGCCATTCTTTTACAGCAAGGTAGATTCATATTGCTTGCTACTGGGATACTGATGGTACACACCTTTAATCCCAGTATTGGGGAGGCTGAGGCAGGCAGATCTTTGTGAGTTTGAAGACAGCCTGGTCTTCAGAGCAAGTTCTAGGACAGCCAGGGTTGTTACACTGAGAAACCCTGTCTCAAAAAAAAAAAAAAGAAGGGAATGGGCAGAAACTAGAGAAAGTTTATTCAAGGCCAAACTAGAGAAAAAAATTAAAAAAATTAAGACCCCTCTCTCGCTCAAGCCTCTATTTTCTAAGTCTCGGAGAGTGGAAGGACTTTTATGAGACGGGATTACAGGGAGTTCCCAAGATGGACAGGGACTTTTTCTTTAGATCACCATCTACTTTTCTTGAAAGTGGAAGTTGAACTCAACTCCCTGAAGTCAGTACCTGCTATTTACATATACATTTTTGACACAGGCGTCTCAGAGCACTCCCCCAGCCTTAGCATCCCAGTGGGGAGATTACTGGCTGTTCCACCATGCCTTACTTTGCCTCCTCCCACCCCCACATTAAAACAGTTCATGAAGAGAACAGAGAGTCATTTGCAGAAACTATCATGTGAAAAGGATGGGACTTACGGAAAAAGTTGGAAGGAGAGCCCCAGACTAAGATCTCCCAGTCACCTTACACCCCAATTCCCCTCCTCCAAAATAACCAACTTAGTAATTTTCTCAACCCTTTATTCCATCCTTTCACATTTCCATTTGTGTTGCTAGTCCTTCCAGGGATGAAGTCATTGCTGTGGCTCCTTTGTGATGAGCAGGGATGGAGCTGGGTTGTTTTTGTATGGAAGGCCTTGACATAATATGTGCATGAATGTACAAGCAGGAACATCTCAATGGACTCTGACCTCTTGCAGCTAGCCAATGAAGCCTAAGGGAGGGCATCCCTTCAGCAAAAAGACTGGGGAGGGACATGTAGCGAAAAGAAGGAAAGGGGTTTCTTGGCCCATCAAGCCACAGTGTCTATCTTGTTTCATTGGTAGGTCACTTTCCGGCAAACCTCTGTTTTGATTCTGGCTTCGAGAGGGTGCTTTCAGCAAGTTATTTGGTTTCAGTTCTCAAGTTTCTTCTATAAAATAGGAATCCTGGTGCTATTTATCAAAGTGTTTGCAGTTTTTTATTTTATTTCATTTTATTTTAAGATAGGGTCTTCTGTAACTGAGGCTGGGTTGGCACTCACTATGCGGCTGAGGATGATCTTGAACTCTTGACCTTCCTGCCTCCACTTCTCAAGGGCTGGGATTACTGGCATGGGCTGCCACCTCTTACAGTTCTTGTTTCTTTTTCAGTGCTGGGATCGTAATTCTGATCTTCACTTATATTAAGGAAGTGTCCTACCACTACCTCTCCATCCTGGCTGTGACATTCCAATGAAATATCTAGTCCATGTCTGGCACTACAGTTTCTAATAACGTTTAGCTAATCCTCCAGCTGATGTCTCATTTTGACTTTTTTTGAGATTTTTTCCCCTGAAATTTACTTCTTAATTAACATAGAAAGTTACAGGTTTCCTTATGATATCGTCACACATTCTTAGTTTTGTTTGTCCCCTCATGGTCCTGACTTTCCTGACAGAACCTTTCATCCTTCAGTTTTCCCCTTACCACATACAGTATTATCTTCCTCACCCACTGCTTCCTCAAAGTCTTATTCCCCATTCCCTGGTTCCCTTTCTAGTTCCCTGATCTACCCACACTCCTTCCTACACAAATACACAAATATAAAAAAATCAAGATACACAGCTAGGGAGAGGCTCAGTGTATAAAGTACTTGCTGTGCAAGTATGGGGTCAGGGATTTAAAGTTCCCAGAACCTATGCAAAGCTGGATGAGGTACTATACATCTGTAATCCTATTGATCCTGTGGCAAGATGGGAGGCAGAGACATGAGAATCTCCAGAAGCTCATGGGCCAGACAACCTCATATAAGAAACAGCCAAAAACAAGGGATCCTGTTTCAGACAAAGTGGAAAGCCAAAACCAATACCCTAGGAGGTCTTATGACCTCCATGCTTGTGGCTTGGCATTCATATGCCCACACTCACCCCCACCCCCATATGCACACATCATATACACAAACATAAAAAATTAATATGCATATGAGCAGGAACATGCAGCACTTCTCTTTTCAAACCCATTACCTCACTTAATGTAATATTTTCCTGTTCTATCTTTATTGTTTTGTTTGTTTCTGTGTAGCCCTGTACTCACTTTGTAGAGCAGGCTGGTCTCAAACTCACAGAGATCCTCTGCCTCCTCAACTACCGGGATTAGAGGCCTGCACCACCACTGCCCAGCTCCGTAATTTTTCTTTACAGCTTAAAAAATTCCATTTCATGATCCACTCATCTGAAGATGGACATATAGACTGACTCTATTTCCTTGCTATTGTGAATGCAGCAGCAATAAACATGGATGCACGAATGTACAAATCTTTGGGTATATGCCCAGGACTGGTACAACCGGGTCTTACGGTAGTTTAGTGCTTTTGTTTTAATTTTCAGAACCCTCCCTGCCGATTTCCACAGTGGTTGCACCCGTTCATACCTCCACCAGCAGCGAATGAGGATCCCTCCCCTCCCTCCCTCCTAGACTAGCCAGCAGTTTTTTTTTCCTCTTGATGATAGCTATTCTGATTGAGGTGAGATGGAATCCTAAAGTAGTTTTAATTGGCGTTCCCCCGAGAGGCAAAGGTGTGGAACACTTTAAAAAGTACTTATTGGCCATTTTTCTTTCAGACAGGGCTTGGCTATGTAGCTCCAGTTGGCCTGAAACTCACTTCACTACCTAAGACCAGTGTTGCCTCAAACTGAACGGTTTGTCTCTGCCCGTTGAGCACTAGGATTGTTTTTTTCTTTGGCAGTTTTATGTTTTTTTTTTTTTTTTAATTTGCTCTTTCTCTCTCTTTCTGCCATTTCTCGGCCAGCATGGTCTACAAAGCTGATTCCCTGTCTTGAAAAACAAAATAGAAACAAAGAAATAAAGAAAAACAAATAAAAACAAACAAACCAAACCCCCAATATTTATGTAGCATCGGCTTGCAATGTAGTCGACGATAACGCTGAACGCGTGATCTTCCGGCCTCTAACAACAAGCCAGGCTTCATTTTGATACTATTTCATCAAACAACTAGTCATCTTTTCTTGGTGGGGTGAAGGCTGGTGAATGAACTCAGCATGTTATGCTGTACCATTGAGTCCTCCGTATCTTTTTACTCTATCACTTTCTGTCCACCGGAAAACAGCTTACTCATTTTTGGAGTCTCAGCTAAAATGCCAAGTCTCCGAGAACCTTTTCCCAGTATTGACACTAGCACCACCTCAGTTCGTTACCTTGCGTAACATCCCTGGCCCTCGGGTGCACTTCTAACAGTGCATTTATTGTTACTGACAGTATTGCTGCGCCTTGTTGCTTTGTTCTCTTTTTTCACTAGACTGAACTTTCTAGAACTCGGTGTTTATATTTCTAGCAATCATCTAGTTCATTCCTTAACATACAGACCGTGCCAGGGGGAGGGCTGGAGTCTGAGGCGGCTCCGTTGGCTAATGAGTGCCGTGACCTTAGGCGGCGTCTCCGAATCTCCCTCCCGAGGTGAGGGTATTCAGACAGTAACTGACCAAAGCCAAGAAGGTTTAAAAAAGCTAAACAAAACACCCCCCCCCCCCCCCACAAATCCCGCAAGCAGCGCGTGGGCCGGAAAGTCCAGTCAGCCACTCCAAGGAGGGCGGGAGCGCCTCACTGCGCAGGTGCACCGCGAGGATGGCGAGTCGGCTCCGCTGGCTGCAAGTCTGTTTCCGGGGGCCAGCTCGACGCGCAGCTGACGTCATCGCTGTGCGCTGCCACGTCTCAGCTCCTGGGCGATGGAGGCAGAAGATGAGCGGTGATGGGGTCGGGCTCTGCTTCTGTCTTTAGCTCTGGCTCTGGCACGGACTCCCGGTCTGGGTCTGGTAACCTAGAGACCCGACACGTTTTTTCGACTCTCTAATGGGGTCCTGCCTGCCTCCCGGCAACTGTTTTGGAGAGCTTCAAAGAAGAGAGGGAGTTCGGGTGCCCGGGGTCGGGTCTGTGAAGCCGCCTCCTCTTCCCAGGGATCCCGCTCCGTGGCCGGCCTATTCCATGCGTGAGTTTTTCTTAACCTGCTTTGTCGTCCCGCCGTCCCCGGCGTGCTTTGGCTCTTTTCGGTCGCCAGGCTGGGACCACTTGGTGATTCTTTCTCGGGAGCTAGTCTAATCAAGTTTGTGGTTTCTCGCCATCCACTTTAACCTATCCCACTCTCCTGCATCCCAGCTCTTCCTTTCTCTTTAATTGGGCAAAGATTAGCTGCCTTTGCCTTTAACAGTTCGGATTCTTTGTCTCACCTGACGTTTGTTGTTAGTCTGCAGTCAAAGGAAAACGTTGGGTCCCTCTGCCGTAGTATCGTTTCGAAAATGTTTTTTCCCCCCAACATGTAGTTTTCTGAGTATTTTTAGTTGTATTTAGGAAATATTTGGTATGTATTGGCAGAACCGTATTTGCCTAAATTGAGGAAAACAGTGTGTTGTAGTCTCATCCCCTCATTGAAGATCTTTGTCGCCTTTTAATCTTGCAATTTCATTAATTTTTTTAGTGGTTTTACAGCAGCTTTTCTGAAACATGCAGCCATTTGAAAGAAATGAAAGAAACTCTGGTTAAATGACTTGGTCAAGGTCAGATAATATATGACATGTCTTAGCCAGATCCCTTAATAACTACCTGTTATTTTGGACAGTGATAACTTTCCTGTGTTTCAGGTACTTTAACATCAAATTAGAAATGAGTAAATTGTGGTGTTTCTTGTAAACTTCCACCTGATTACACTATCTTCTATTTAACAAAAAGTCAGCAACAGAAGACACAAATTGTGAGTTGCCTAATGCCGAACAAAGCTTAGATCAGAATTTAAGCCTTTGACCTTACCCCAAGGTCCAAGCTGTATGCACGAATGGGAGTATTTGTTTGAAAATTCAGTCTGAGTTTTACAAGGTCTGCTCACTTAGTTTTAATGTTTGCCTGTTACACTGACTTCTTTAAAAACAAGCTACCTGATATTTAGGTTTTTGTTGTTGTTGTTGTTTTTTATTATTATTCAGAGTTGGAATAAGTTGACAGCCATTAGCCTGGGTTGCAGCTGCAGGTGGCACTGGAAACTGACTGGTTCCTGGACATGCCCAGTAGGAGGAGGGGTCCTAGTCGGCAGCACCTAAGCCGTTCAGCTTTACCTTCTATGCAGACGTTGGTTGGTAGCAGCTGTGGCAATGGAACAGGCTTGAGGAACAGGTAAAGAAAATAAAGTCTGTGCACAATAATTTGCATAACTTGTGACAGCTTATTGTCAGTAAGACTAATATAAAAGTAATTCTACTCAAATATTTGCTTGTCAAACTTTGTTCTTGTCACTGAAGTAGAAATCCTGCTTTTGAAGACTGAAAGCTTAGTGTTTCAGAGTACTTTGCCAGAAGAATGATGTTAACACAGGAGCCATAAAGTAGAAGCATCTGATCCTTTTATTTACTTATTTTTTACTTTAAAAAAATGTGTGTGTGTATATATTATATATTTATATATATTTATATAAATGTATATGGGTGTTTTCCCTGCATGTATGCCTGTATACCACTTGCATGCCAAAAGGTTGTTGGATCCCCTAGAGCTGGAGCTCAGGTGGTTATGAGCCACCATATGTATTCTGGGAACCAAACCTCGGTCCTCTGGAAGAGGAGCCAATGCTCTTAACCATGGAGCCATCTCTCTATTTCCCAACCCCCTTTTAAAAAAATTATCCATTGAGTACACTTTGTGCTGTTCATATACTTTTGGTTGTGGGGCCATTTACTGAAATGTGGTTGCCTTACCAGGAGCCACACTCTTTCAAGAAAAGTGACTTACCCCAAGAAGCCATCAGCTCCTTGTGCATAGCTCCTGGGTTAGAGGTGAGGGCTCAGAAGCCCTTTCTCCCTCCTTACCCCCCCTCACATTTTAGTATTAAAAATTATTCTAGCAAAAAGTTGTTTGATATTAATAATAACTGTCAACTGCAGCCTAAAAATGTTTAGAATTGTGCCATGATCTATAGGATACTAGAATTTGATGTGTGTGCGCATGCACGTGTGAATGCACGAGCACATATGTGTAGGCCAGCGGACAGACTGAGGTGCCACCTCTTAGGTACTCATCACCTTGACTTTTTGAGACAAGGCCTCTCAGTGGACAAAAAGTCACCAGATAGGCTAGGCTGGCTGGCTGTTGAGCTCCAGGGATCTACTTGTCTTCTCAGTGCTGGAATTACAAGGGTATATGCCACTGTGCCCAGTTTTTGTAGTTTTGTTGTGTTTCAGAATCTTGTACATGAGCATTGTATCCACGTCACTCTCAACTCCAAATCCTCCTGTGTCCTCCCCAGTTTGTGGTCTCTTTATTATTGTTAGGTGTATATACCTATGTGTCTATGTATTTACAGCCTACTGAGTCTATTTGCTGTTGCTCGTATATACATGTGTTTAGAGCTGACCTCTCATCCTGTGGAGGAGTTCATTCCTGGAGGCAGCTAATTCTCCCTTTCTCAGCATTCATCGATCACCTGCAGCTCTTCATCTATGCTTGGGACTATATGGAATTTCTTCTGTCCATGATGGCATGCCAGCTCCTGTTGACACTATGCTTGTTATGTTCTGGCATCTGTAACTCTTGAGGCTTCACAGCTTTATTTATTTACTTATTTATTTATTTACTTATTCATTTACTTACTTACTTATCCATCTATTTATTTATTTATCTATCTATCTATCTATCTATCTATCTATCTATCTATCTATCTATTTATTTATTTTCTGTCATGCCAAGGGGACACTGTCTGCTAACAAGTATTCTGAAGGCTTTTTTTTTTTTTTTTTTTTTTTTATTAATTTTTTTAAAGGTTTTTTTTTTTTTTTTTTTTTTTTTTTAAATCTGAGAAAGGCGTTCTCTGTATAGCCCTGGCTGTCCTGGACTCACTCTGTAGTCCTGGCCTTGAACTCACAGGGATCCACCTGCCTCTGTCTCCCTAAGTGCTGGGATTACAGGCGTGTGCCACTAGGCTCTAGGATGTTTTTCTGCCTGCTCTTCTGATATTTTTTCCTGAGTCTGAGGTGTAGGGTTAAGTTGGGGATGGAGCAGTTGGAGTCGGCACCTCCCTGTCTGTAACTGCATATGACCAATTGTGGATCTCTGTAATAGTCTCCATCTGTTGCAAAAAGAAGCTTCTTTGATGAAGGATGAGAGCCACATTTATCTGTGGGTGTAAAGGTAAATATTTAGAATGTGGTTAGAAAATAGTGGTTTAGAAACATGACAGTAGTAGGTTCTCTTCTCAGGTCTGTAACTTCTCTGGCCATGGATAGTTGGTTATGTTTACAGTACCAGGAATGAATCCCCTCTTATTGGGTGGGCTTTAAGTACAGTTAGACAGTTATTGGCTACCTCCAAGATACAGGGTCACTATTTTACCATTGGGGCTATCTTATTGGTTCAGTCATTGTGGATCATACGCCTCCCAGCTGGTAAGATTGCTTCTCTCCATTGGCAGCTTGCGTAGCACTCTCTTTGACTATGAGAACTAATCCTCAAGGGGAAGGTTTCCAGGTCAGTTTCAGCTCTGTTCCTCTAAGTTCTGTGTCTGAAGTGTGTGGTGTCATCAAGAGAGTCTTACCTTCAAGTTCTGGAAGGCAGCTGCAATAGTCCATTTTGTCTGGGAGACTTTTGTAGTCCTCTGACCAACAATTGGAAGAGAGGTTTCTGATGCTTGGCATTGGGGTTTTTGTTAGATGGTCAGTGGCTCTTAGGGGCGGCAGCATCACCCTGTGTGGAGTAACCCATTATTAAAACACACACACAAGTAAAAGTGTGCTTAGCATGTTCTTTTCTAAGCTCCCTGCCCAGCCCAGGATGAGGGAGTTTTGTTTTTTGTTTTTGTTTTTCTTCTGATCGTACCCAGGGCAACTCATGCCTCTGCAGTCTTGATCATGTAACAATGCAGCGATAGTTTTACCTAGTGATGCATTTGGTCAAGATAATTTTTGCCCGAATATTTTTTTTTAATCCCTGAAAAGTGTTTTTTTCTTGTTTGATTTTCGTTTCCAGAGTTACGAGTCAGTACTGCTTCTGTCTCTCAGGCTTCCCTGATACACTTGAGAGTTTGTGTGGAGGATCTAGCAGAGGAGCACAGTTACCTTGACCTAACATTGGTCCTCTTCCACTCCTGCGTGGTCATTCTCTTTGACTGGGTGCACAGCTTTGGGGCTGTGAGTCTAGAAGGATGCACATGTAGCCACCAGATCAGCTGAGTCAGCCCAATTGATTGGCTTTGTGGATTCCTCTAGCTTAGTGTTCTCAGAGCTGCTCCATGGGCTTCTTTCTGGTCCGCTCTAAATGGCTTAGAATGAAAAGGGGATCAGGAAATCCTGGCAGTCGTCGGATGTTTATTGGTCTTCTCACTGTGACTGACTTTTAATGTTTTAATTACTGGAATGTTGAAAATACATTCCAGTAATTAAAGAAATTTACATTTAAGGATCAGGAAAGGAAGCTAAAGCTTAGCTTTGGTGGTGCACACCTGTCTTCATAGTACACAGGAGGCTGGGGTGGAAGAATCTAGAGCACAAGGCCAGCCTTGGCTACATGTTCAGACCTACTCTCCAACAAACAAAAGTGAGTAGAGCTGAAGCTTCATTCCTAGGTAGTTCTGCTTACATGTGAATTCTGTAAAGGGTGCACTGGGAGGGAAGAGGAACATGAGAAAATGCTACATCGTTATGATCATTAGAGACAGAGTCTTACCATGAATCCTTGGCTGGCCAAGAAAAAACTGTAAACCACACTGGTCTTAGATTTGGTCTGCCCATGTCCGCCTCCTGAGTACAGGGGTTAAAGGCATGTGTCACCAAGCCTGGCAGTGTTGATAGTTCCAACTGACTTTGGCAGTGTATAGCCTGTTTTGAAACTTATTTATTCATTCAATCATTTATTTATTGAGGAGGGAGTTTTGATATATTTTGATATATGATGTATGATATATGTACTGCTTTCAGGGTTTCAGTCATCTTTGTTTTGATCTACCATTCTCTAGCCTTCTCTTTTAATATATGTAATTTTGGGAATTTTAGATAAGAGATGGAAGAATGTGTTTTTCAGGAGTGCTAAAATTACAGGTGCGCACTTGCACTTCTATGCCTAGATTAAAAACTTCTTTTTCCAGACTAATCTCTTGAAATAAACATATCACAAAGTATCAATCATAGTCACAACTATTTTTAAGTAAGCTACCTTTCATTTTACTACTATCTACTTATTATTTTTTTCCCCAAGACAGGGTTTTTCTATGTAGCCTGGGCTGTTCTGGACTCACTTTGTAGACCAGGCTGGCCTTGAACTCATAGAGATCCACTTGCTTCTGCCTCCCTGAGTGCTGTACCTTTCATTTTAATCTATTGAAACACACATTCTTGTTGGCTAGAGAGATGGCTCAGTGGTTAAGAGCACTGGCTGTACTTCCAGAGGTCCCGAGTTCAATTCCCAGCAATTACATGGTGGCTCATATAATGGGATCAGATGTCCTCTTCTGTCATATAGGTGTATATGCAGATAGAACAGTCATATGTATATATACATAAATCTTTAAGAAAAAAAAATCACATTTTTCCATCCCTGATTGGGGGCCTCTTGATAAATGTAACCCAGTCTAGCTTAGAACTCCCTGTGTATGACTTTGAACCTAAGATTCTCCTGTCAGTTTTGTTTGTTTGTTTGTTTGTTTGTTTTGTTTTTTGTTTTTTAAACTACATGTATAAGCTGATGTGGTGGTGTGTTTCTTTCATTCCAGTTTTGGGGAGGCAGAGGCAGGTGGGTTTCTGTAAGTTTGAGGCCAGCCTGGTCTACAAACTAGTTCCAGGACAATCAGGGCTATTACACAGAGAAACTTTTTTGTCTACTTAAGGATGGGTATGGGTCTGTGAGTGCCATGACATGTTTTCGGAAGTCTGAGGACAACTTGCTAGAACTTGGGATGTAGCCCAGGCTGGCCTGAACTTGCAGAGATTCTCCTGCCTCTGCCTTCCAGGTGCTGGGATTGTAAGTGTGTGCTACCACACCAGGTTTAGTTTTGAATCTTTATTGAATTGTTTACCCAGCCTGTGCTACTTGCTGGCTCCATAAAGACCAGTCTCTTTCATTCTCTGTGAACTCTTTTGTGTATACAAACTGTATGCAAGAATGTAGTAAGAATTCAGCATAATCGTTGCACATGCAGTTTAGCACAGTGAACTTTAGCTCAGGGGAAGTTGTTTTATTTTCGAAGAGTGGAGGGTGATGTTTACCAGTCACATTATGCAGTTCTCCTAAGCAGGTCTTTGTGAAGACAGCTGTATAAATTAGTTTTCATGTTGTAGTGACAAAGCCTGACAAAAGCACCTCATGGAAGGAAAGGTTTCTTGTGGCCCATGGTTTAAAAGGGTATAGCTCTCTGTCAGTGTGGGGAAGTGTGCGAGAGGTTATGGAGTTGTGTGCAGCTGGGACTTCTTGGGAGATGCTTCCTCTTCTCCGTTTTTTTTTTTCCTTTCAAGATTTATTTATTATGTATACAGTGTTCTGCCTGCACGTGTGCCTGCAGGCTAGAAGAGGTCACTGGATCTCATTGTATGATGTTTGGGAACTACCATGTGGTTGCTGGAAATTGAACTCAGAACCTTTGGAAGAACAGTCAGTGCTTTTAACCTCTGAGCCATCTCTCCAGTCCCCAAGAAAGCAGTTTCTCAAAAAAAAAAAAAAAAAAGAAAGATAATGACAATTGTTAAAGTGCTAGGGCCTAAAGTCAGATGTTCAAACAATGCCACTCTTGACCACGATGGAGTAAAATTCTTAGGGGACAAAGGGAGAGAACTTAACCACGTAATAACATCAGAACTCGTGAGGTCCACATGGACAGGAAGGAGAGCCACACACATTAGCTTTTGTCATGGAGTCGACGGGATCGGCACACTCTTTAAGGAGTCCGGTTTCCTCAGTACCCACACTTTATCTCCAGTGTGTGGCCTCAGGACTTGGTCTCCTGTTCCACAGGCATCAGACGCCAGTGCATGACCAGCTCCCCAGTGCTCTTGAGGCAGGTGCTCGACATGTTCTCTTCTGTTGGGAGTCCCTGCGGCAGCTTCAGGGGCTGGATCCATATCAAGTGTTTAACCACCTTCAGCTTTGCGTTCACTAAGGGGATGTTCTTGTGAATCTGAGGGCTGTGCGCCTTCTGTAACCCGAGCATCTTGATCGTGTCTTTCTCCCAGTATGGACGCCTTTTCGTACTTTTTATTCTCGTAACAATATGCAGTTTATGAGGGTTCTGGGGATCACCTCCATATTTTTCATGATCCTCAGGTCTAGGCTGAAACACTTTATCTGGGATTCTTGATCTTGTAAATTTTTGACGAATCCAATCTGTACCAATGAGAGATTCCATACCTTTTTTCACAGTCTGTAGTCTGTCTGGAGGCCTCTGAAATACTGAGCGCAAAACCCCAGCCATAGTGTAGCAATTCTTCTCTTCAGAGGCAGGGACCACCATATCCAATCTGAACGTCCTGCAGCCGGAAGGAGCGGAACCCTCTTCTCCATTTTATTTCAGGCCATGGATGGTAGCACCCATTCACAGTGAGCTTTCCCTTCTTAGCAAACTTTTCTGGAAAGCCCTTCCACAGGCCTGGAGGTGTGTCCCCTCAGAGATTCTAAATCCAGTCAAGTTAGCTTGGCACTAGCTTTCTCTGGCTAAGTCTGGTGTTGGCGAGAGAATGCTCTTGTGGCTAGTCTCCAATGAAAGCCTTACCCAATGCAGTGAGTGGGGAACACCGTAGTCCCAGCACTTGGAGGCAGAGCCACATACAACGTTGTGAGTTCAAAGCTAACCTGGTCTATGTAGGGATTTCTAGGCCAGCAAGGGGGCACATAGACTCTGTTTTTAAGAAAAGAAAAGAAAGAAAGACCTAGGGTTTTGAGTTTCTAGTGCGCTTTCTTTGTAAACAGTCCCTTGCATGTCTTACAAATTGTTGCTTTGGAATTGTGTGCATCCTAAATGGGATTCTTAAATCTGGCTAGGGAATATAGCTCAGCAGGTAGTGTACAGGCCTAGCATACTAGAGGCTCTGGGTTAGTTCTCGGCAAATCCTTAAGCCAGGGTGGTGGCAGACAGGCCTGTAATTCCAGTATTCCAGAGGTGGAAGCGGGAGCATCAGGTATTCAAATCAGCAGCAACAAAAACAGTGAAAAGGTTGGGGTTCTCAAATCCGTGTTTGTATCATATTAAGCGGTCTCTCCCTTCCCTGTGCCAGTGCCTTCTACATCTTTTTTTTTAATTTTATTTCATTTATTTTATGTATATGAGTGTTTTCCAGAAGAGGGAATCAGATTCCATTAAAGATGGTTGTGAGCCACTATGTGGTTGCTGGGAATTGAACTCAGGACCTCTGGAAGAGTTGCCAGTGCTCTTAACTGCTGAGCCGTCTCTCCAGCCCGCCTTCTACATGTTATGCAGGTTCTCTACCACTGAGCCTTATTCTCAGACCAGGAACAGTGCTTTATTTTTCCGAAGTATTACTTCTGCAATTAATTTTCTGATACGCATTGACCAAGTATATTGATTTTTAAACTTCTTAGAACTTTTGTTTTTGATTAGTTTATAACTGTATCTATGGAGTATAATACAGTATTTTGAAAAATATGTGCCTTGTTCAGTTATTTAAAAAATTTTGGTTTTTAAGAACTTTTGACATATCCTCCTCAAGCTTTCAACTTTATAGATGAGATGACCTGACCTTACAGATTCTCTTTATATAGAGTGCTTTCCTTTTTCCTTCTAATGCCCTTTATTGCTTTATCTGACCTTAGTCTCTTGTCTTTCGTTTAAAAAAGCGAAAGCTGCGGAGTATTATAGGTGTGAATCCATAAATGTCTGTTTTGAAACAACCATTTCATTGGCTTGTATAGTGACATAAGTATATCAATCCACTTACCTTGAGGAAATTCTTATGACCTTCTAAACTCTTAAATAGCATGTACTTTTCATCCTTTATTTTGACTGAAGGGGAACGGGATCTTTTTATTTGTTTAGATTAGAGTCTCTTGGCTTCATGACATTTCATCAGCATTTTTAACTTTGTCATTTATGGCAAAATGAAGTGAGGAAGTGGCCGTGGCACTAATCCTTTGCATTCAAGTCATAGTGTTCTTCACTATTCAGAACAAGCAAAGTTCATGTTCCCAGGAGTCCCTTAAAGTACTGTAAATGCCACATACCAGCTAGAATCCTATATTTGGAAGTTTTAGAGTGGTAGCAACAATATTGTTCCTTCTCTTGGTATTAAAAACCATGCCTGTTTTTCCTTGTTGTGTAAATAACAGTCGACTTTTAGATCTCTAACTATTCCCAGAAAACTTTATTTTCTACCCCTGGCTTCTCACTGGATAGCTGAGCTCTTTCTGACCTGTAAGCAAGTTGGTTGGAAGAGCAAGAAGATAGGGATTATCAGTTCTAACTTATATTTTAAGAGCCCTTTCTCTTTTGTAACTGTACTGGCTTGCTGTCTTCTTAAATGGATGTATCTGCAGTGAATTAAGGAAAGTATTTTCTTCCCTCAGGATTATGATCTGGTAGCTAAGACTATGTCTATATGCAAAAATTATGTGATGGAATAAAAATAAAAGAATTAAGGCATAATTAGTTTAAGTTGATGAAGAAAGGTGTTTCTGTTTTCAGTTAAAGTGAACGTCATAGAGGATATGTTTGAAACATCCCCCCAAACAACCTCTCCCTCCTTTTCTCTTGTGCATGTGGGGGGAGCACACGTGTGCCATGGAGCATGTATGGGATCAGAGGACAACATGCAGGAGTTTTTGTTTGTTTTGTTTTTTTACTGTATGGGTCCCAGTGTTCAAAATTAGGTAGTCAATCTTGGCAGCTGCCTGTACCCACTGAACCATCCTCCAGGCTAGATGGATTTTGTTTGTTTATTTGTTTGTTTATGATTCTATAGATCTAATCCAGATAATTGTACCTGCTAAGCTAACACTCTGCCACTAAGGTAGCACCCCCCACCCCTGCCAGCCCCTTTAAAGTCTTGAAGAATGAATCTAGGCAGTGGTGGCATATGCCTTTAATCCCAGATGGCATACAGCGAGGATAGCGATAGCGTATGTGGTACACGTAGAGCAGGGACTTGTGGTAAGGCCACTTTGTTAAGGACCTCATGACTTACTAAAAATGTTTTTCTGCTTTATCATTGGCAATGGTGAACTATTTTAAAGGTTCAGGTAAGAGAGTAATTTCAGAATTTTGCTTAGAAAGTTCCTTGAAGGCAGATTAGAGGTCTCGGTGAAGGTAGACTTGGGGTTGATGCAGTAATTTAGGTGAAAGTTGGTTGATGGTTTAACTAAGATTGAGAGGGGAAAGTGAGGTTAAGGAGAATTATGTAACCTAGATCCAGCCCTTTAGAGAGTGACTGAATGTGGAGAGGCAGATGATAAGCCGTCGCTTAGGTTTTTTAATTTGGGCAGCTAGCAGAAAAAAACCATGGACTACTGTCAGGTCTGTGGGTGGGTGGCACAGATGTTCAGTGGGCAACTGGGTAATGAGACTAAATTCAAGGTGAGCTCTCTGGAGAAATTTTAGTCTTCCATGCCCAGGAGCTAATGGAAGGTACAGTTACCTCTTAGATCACTGAGAAAATGTGTAGGGAGGGAAAGAAGCAGGAAGCTAGCATTAGAAGCAGATGGCAGAGGCAATGGGGCTTCTTATGAGGTGTTACACTTATGGCCGTCACCATTTGAGTTAACTGTAATTTCTTTTTCAGGAATGGTAGTGCTATTGGCCTTCCAGTCCCACCTATCACAGCCTTAATCACCCCAGGTCCTGTTCGTCATTGCCAAATTCCTGACTTACCAGTAGATGGGAGCCTGTTCTTTGAATTTCTTTTCTTCATCTACCTGCTGATTGTCCTGTTCATTCAGTATATCAACATTTATAAGACCGTGTGGTGGTATCCATACAATCATCCTGCATCTTGTACTTCACTGGTAAGTTCTCAGATACCTTTTAAGTTCATTGTCAACAGGCAAGAAAGCAGCTGGAGACAGTGTCTCACATAACCCAGGCTTGTCTTGAACTCGGTGTATAGCCAAGGATGACCTTGAACTGCTAAGTTTCCTACTTCTGGTTCTGAGTACTATCACCTCTCTAGAAATAAATTCTTTAATAAAGTATCTTGCTGCCAAATCTTAGATTATTTTCAGGAATAAAACTTCCTAAAATTGTCAAAGTACAAATATTGCCAGAGGAAATGAAAATAGAAATTAAAGTTTGTGGTATTTGGCTTTTTCTACATCATATTAAATTCATTGCCAGATGCCACTGTGATTAAATTCCAGCAGCTTTTTCTTTTCAGTGGAATCAAACCCAGGACCTTCTGCAGGCTAGACTCATACTTGACCACTAAGCCCTATCTCCAGCATCAACTTTACCTTTTTAAAAGCTGAATTTGAGTATTAATTTTTGAAACAAACCCCAAGTTATGTAATATGTCTAACACATAATAGTGTGAGGCAGTTCTTCCTTGGACTGTTAATCAAGGCACCTACTTAGGTGGAAACTGCCATCTTTTAATGTGTAACCTTCAAGATAGCTGTAGTTCAACTTTGTGATCTAGAAATGGGCTGTGCATAGGAAAACATAAAAGAGAGTTGGTTTTGGAGGCAGGGCTGGCCTCTTAACTCATTGTGGACTAAGGATGCTGGTGAATGTCCAGTCCTCCTCTTTCTGTCTCCCAGTTTATGGGGTGCTAGAGCTGGAACCCAGAGTTTTATGCTTGCCAGGCAAGCAGTCTTACCAGCTGAGCTCCAGCCCTAGGTCTTAAAGGAGCATGTTTTGTGAGCCATGCTTCCATCATTTCCCCATGTACACTCCTAACACTATGGGAATGTTAGGAGGCCCCTACTCTCCCAATCTTACTCTCTGATCTTAACTAACTCATAAAGAATGTTCTTTAAGTACTTATGTTGGTAATGTGAATAAAACAATTCTGTTACAAAAATAAAATTGAGCTGGCATCTAGCTCTGTGTTCTCGACTAGAGAGAAGGCCTCGCAGTTAAGAGCACTTCCTGCTCCTCAGAGGACCCAGGGTCTGCTCCTACACCTGTGGTGTCTTTTGCCTCACAAGCAGCTGTAACTCCAGGTCCAGAGTGCCCTCTTCTTTCTCTGTGACCACCTGCACTTGCATGCACATACCCACACACAGACATGCATACACATAATTAAAAATTATAGACATAAATCTTCTAAAAGAGCAAATTACAGCTTTTTTAAGATTTATTTATTTATTATGTAAATAATAAGTGTTCTGTCTGCACGAACACCTGCACACCAGATCTCATTATAGACGATTGTAAGCCACCATGTGGTTGCTGGGAATTGAACTCAGGACCTCTGAAGAGCAGACAGTGCTCTTAACCTCTGAGCCATCTCTCTAGCTCCTAGAGCTTTCTTTTTCTCTCTTTTCTGTTATTTAGGAGCGTGGTAATAATGAAGCAGAGAAAGTTTTCCCTAAGGGTTCTATATAAAATGTCCATTATTCTAGTTAGAGGACTTGGCACACATACATACATACATACATACATGTATTTCAGGCAAAAGCCACTGTTCTGAGGACTACAAAATATTTGAGAACCTTCCTCGGTGGGTGTTTAGGAAAGACATGGGAGTTCCTGTGTTCAGTGTAATATGGGAAGGGAGTCCATTTGTCAAGTTTGAAGTATTTGTATCACTTGGCTGTTCTTGGAATTAACTGTTAGGACTTTTCTTTCCATTGCAACAGTTTACACTTAATATGATGGGGTATCATTTTAATTTAAAGATTGTAATGAGTTGGTGTCAAAATTGTTTTGTTGTTGTTTTTTTCCCTGTCTAGATTATGAACTCATTGAGTGCAGAAACTATATACCTCATCTACCCTTGACCAGAAGTAATTCTTGCAAAGGAAGCTGGGAAAGGAACCATAGCTAGAAGTCAGTGCACAGATAAAAGTTTTACCATGAAGGGAGAGGAATAAGATCAGGAGAGTAGGAACTTTTGCCATCTTCCTCAGCACCATGCCCTTCGTGTCAGGACCTGACATATTTTGAATGTTAGATGAATATTGAATTAAATAATTGAGAAATTCAAAATTTTCTTTTGAAAGCAAATGCAGAAACTTGCAGATCTTTGGACCATCAGAATTAAAATCTATCCCATTTTGGTTCCTAGGATGCTGTTCGGAAAGCTCTCATTCTCCTTTTTGTCATAGTAACATGTACAGACTTAGAAGAAACCATAGGTAGCATCTGGGTGAGGCTATTGTATAGAAGAGATCAGCTCCACGGCCCATTTCTAGATCAAGTTAGAAAGACTGAGTGAGCAGAACGGATATACCAGGTGGTAGGGGCTTAGCAGGAGATACTCAGATTAATGTAGGAAAGAGATGGACAGTAACTCTTCACAACTGTGAATCCCAACTGATCTGCCTTGTTATGCAGACCAGGCGTGTGTCATCACCATGCCCAGCGCTTCTCTTTTCAGTAGAACAGTTTCAGAAGTATTTTAGATAGTTGTTTAATGTTTAGGAAGATACAGCAGTTCGGCATACATGAGAAGTAGCAGGTAGTCTTCAGGATCTCTGAATCACTGTTCTGTAGTGGTCTCAGAAGACCTCTAGAGGGCGGGCTCTGGGGCACAGCACTGAGCTAGATACACAAGGTGCTCCTTTCTGACGCACTTTTTTGTTTCTCTTATAGAATTTTCATCTCATTGATTATCACCTGGCAGCATTCATCACAGTGATGCTTGCAAGGAGGCTCGTATGGGCCCTCATTTCAGAGGTATATTGGCTCATTCATTACCTTCTTCCCCTGTGTCTGGATGTAGTTACTAGAATGGGATCAGACTCAATTGTGAAATGAACAAATACAATTTTAATACAATTATAAATTAAGTGCTTCTGTATGAGTTGTACCAGTACTTAAAAAAGTTTTCCCAAATGTGGGGGACTAGAGAGATGGCTCAGAGGTTAAGAGCTGTTCTTCCAAAGGTCCTGACTTCAATTCCCAGCAAGCACATGGTAGCTTACAACCATCTATAAAGAGATCTGGTGCCCTCTTGGTGTGTGGGCACACATGCAGGCAGAATACTGTATAAATAATAAATAAATAAATAATTTTAAAACTCCAAATGTGAGGTGTTCAAGAGAATTATATAGAAATATAATTTGTAGGATTGTAGGATATGAGCTTATTTTTAGTGCAGTCTTTAATTTTAAAGTTCTGGTTAAAAGTAGGACTTGTACCTATGTAGTTGAATCTAAAATACTCAGTTTCAGATAACATTCACTTGAAATGGTTTGTATACCACTTGTGGAATTTTCTAACAAGAAACAGTTTGAGTGCTAGAACTTATAGCTTTGAAAAGACAGTGTTAAATTTCAGGTACAATTAATCTGAAAATTAGAACCTAAGCTTTAGTGGATAAAGAAGGAAAGAATCGCAACATTAAATGATCTTTTTAAAGTTTAATGTTGTTAATAGTGTTGGTCATTGCTATAATTTTTCATACATGTATAGAGTCGAGGGAGGAAAATTTGTTTTCATAAATTCTACTATAGTTAACATGAAAATGAGGTGAAAGAAAAATCGTGACTTAGCCAACTGGCTGATGATTTTTAATTCTGGAAAGTTATATTTCAGTGTGAAATTTTAAATGAATATTTGCTATAATCACAGATAACTGAGTTAACTTTCCTGTTTTGTTTTTTTTTTAATTTATTTTTTTATTTTATGTACATTGGTATTTTGCTTGCATGTGTGTCTGTGTGAGAGTGTCAGATCTTAGAGTTACAGACAGTTGTGTGCTGCCATGTGGGTGCTGGGAATTTAACCTTGCTCCCTGGAAGAGCTGTCAGTATTCCCAATTGTTGAGCCACCTCTCTGGCCCCCAACTTTCCCTTTTTTTTTTTTTTTTTTTTGTGAAAGATTTATTTTTTTACTTTTGTGTTTGTGTTTGTGTGAATGTATGCTGCAAGTATGCTGCTACCCATGGAGGCTAAAAGAAGAAGGCAGATATCTTGGAGCTGGAGTTACACGCAGTTGTGAGCAACCTGATATGGATGCTGGGGACCAAACTTGGCTCCTTTGGAAGAACTGCAAGCTCTTAACTGCCGAGCCATCTCTCCACTCCCAGAGTTTCCCCCTAGAGCAGATGAAGAGTCTTTGTGTATGAGTTCTAACTGAAGAACAGGAGTTTTGTGAGCACAGTAGTTGAACTTAACTGCAAAGCTGTGGTAGTAAGATTGCTTCCTTTCTACAGCGGGAACCCTTTCCCTGAGTTTGTTTCAGGTGTTCAAAGTTGATGCTGAACTTGATGTGATAGCACATGCCTCAAGTGCCAACACTTGGGAGGTGAAAACAGTGTGATTGGGGGTGTAAGACTAGCCCTGTTATGCAGTGTGTTTAAGGCCAGCCTGGGCCACATACTCAAAAAACAAACAAAATAAAAATAGGCACCTTCTTTTTCAAGGTGGGTATGAAACCCATGGTTTCATCCATGCTAGGCAGGTGCTGTACTGCTGAGCTGTATCCCTAAGCCCTCTCTTTACTTAGCATTAAATTACCTGGACTGGCCTTGAACCCACTCCATGGACCAGGCAAACACTGAACTTTCTATCCTCTTGCTTCAGTCCGCCATGTAGCTAGGATTACAGTACTGGCTTAGACACCCCCCCCCACCCCCCAGTTTTTTGTTTTAGATGCTTAGTTTGGCTAGTCCCAGAAAGAACTTATTTATAGCAATTCAGTAGTGTTTCGTTCTTTTGTTTTAAACTAGACAATTTGTTGTGGTGGTTATTGTTTGTTTGTTTGTTTTAACCCTGCATTAAAAAATAGTGCTTGTTGGGTATGGTAGTGCATGTTTGTGATCCGGTATTCAGGAGGCAGAGACAAGGAAGGTTGGGAAGAAGGCTATCCATGGGTACAACAGTGAGTTTGAGGTTAGCCTAGGCTACATGAGATCTTGTGTATGTGTGTGTGTGTTATTTTTTTAATCTATGCATGTCAACTGGTTATGTCCTGACTTGTGTAAACTCTTAGTGACTGGGATTTCTACCTTGTTGCTGCAAAGACTAAAACTTGAAGCACTTACTGCTTTTATTGATGGTGTGATTAATAATAATCAAGCAGCTTTTGCACGTGTTAGGACAATACATTAACAGTTTTCAGAGCAGCCTGCAGTTTTTATTGGAAAAAAGATGCTGAGTTTAAACAGATTTTTAGTCCAAGACTGAAATCTGTACTTTACCTCCCAGGAAGGAAGTGTAGAGTAATGAAGTAACTCACAGAATGGAGCAGTGTGCAGCTATTGAAAGGTGACAGGATGTTTATGTGTTGACCTTCAAGGAAGCACAGAAGCTCAGGGCTTTTAAAGAGAGTGGGTTTGTTATAATCATTTGGTTTGTTTGACAAAGATCTTAATATGTAACCCTGGCTGCCTGGTATTAAACTGTAACCCATGTTTGCCTTGAACTCATGGCAGCCTGCCTGTGTCAACCTCCTGAGTTTACAAGCTTGTATCATCATGTGTGGCTTTAAGACAGCGTTTAAAACAAGACAAGTCAAAGGAGCAACCTGTTTGCAGACATGAATAACTTGTCTCTGGGAAGGTAGACAGACTAATGCCAGGCAGGCATCTGTTGGTGGCTGGGGACAGTACTGGCACTTCACCGCAAACACTGTTGTTGTATCTGAGTGCTGTGGCTACTACCTATTCAGAAATTTAAAATTAGAGCTATATCATAATTCCTAAACTATCAAAATTAGATAGATAAAACTTATCATAAAACATTTTTCTACCTTCCATTAAAATATGTTTGCCTTCTTTTGTTTTCTTATGCCACAGAAAGGATCCCTACCTGAGAAAGACCAGTCATTTTTAAGGACAGCCTGGAGGTAATTAATTCAGAAAGCTAAATACTGCTCAGAAGGGACTACCTCTCTACCTAGGTAGACTCTGTTTATTCACCTCCAGGCCAAAACTGCTTCTTTATTTGCTCCACAAGACTAAACAGACATGCAGCTTTCACCAATTTGAACCAACTCTCTTTAAACATTATTTCTCTAAGCAGAAAAATAGGGCATGTCATTGGAGAAAACTAAAAACAAAGCAGAAAATTAAAAATTACAGTCCCATTATAAAAAACCAAATTTTTGTATAGTTCCTTCTAATCTTGATATGCACATAAAAGTTTGGTGTGTGTCTGTGTGTTTATGTGTTTTCATGTATTTGAGAACATTATCTGTACACGTTTCACTTAACCTAGGTTATGCATAAGTTTCTACCCTTTCCTTGGCCAGAACGTACTTATTCTTAGGTCTCAGCTTAAATATAAATGCCACCTTAACGGGGTGTGGGCAGGGATACCGGGATTTAAACACAGGACTTCTGCACATGCTAGGTAAGAGATCCCGAGATCTCCCACTAAACTATAGCTACAGCTTCGTTTTACTTCCTATTTTGAGATAGGGTTTCACTAATTGCCCAGGCTGGCCTTGAACTCACTCTGAGTTCAGGCAGGTCTTGCCTTGCAGTCAGTCTATGGGATCACAGGTCTGTCTACCAGGCCCTAAATGTTCCTGCCTACAGGAAAGGCTTTTCCTCCATTAGAGCCTGTTATGTGTGCTTCTGGTAGCTAGGTTTTTCCTGTAGCACTCAACACACTTCAAAAATAATTGTTTAAGTTTCAGTTTAATATTTGCATTCCTTGACTGGCTGTTTTATCTTGATTGCCTTGGTTCTGGAACTGGTTAAGGTTCTGTCATTTATATCACAATGGTTAAGAGTTTAGGTTCTCAAATAAGGCAGAATCACAAAGCAATACAAATTCTGCTATTTTAGTGCCGCTACACAGAAGCAGTCTCTTCTTTTAGTTTTTGAAACAGTCTTGCTTTGTAGCCTAGGCTGGCCTCAAGTTGTAGTGAGCTTCCTGCCCCAGCTCCTCAGTGTTGGGAATGTAAGTATGTGCCATGGCACCAGCTTGCCTTTCACATTTCTAATTTTAAATGAGAATGGCTGCAGTGGAATAGCTCCAGTGGCTTAAAAAGCTTCCCTGGGATTTGACTCTTGAGATCCATTAGTGTCGAGTGTGTATTCAGGTGTGAAATGGAAACATTTTTCCAGCTATAGCTTGAAACATCTTGAGCTTCCCCAGAGTCTGAGGCTTAAGCAGAGTTATGGTTACTTAATGCTGTTTTACATTTTTAATTGCATATACTGTGTGCATCTACAGTATGTGTGTGTGTGTGTGTAAGCATGCATACAGTTGCTGCCGTGTATTACAGTGACAAGATCTAAGACATGCATTGCTAGATGTTCTCATTTTAGGAACATTGCATACAGTTTTTACACAAGCTTGGATGATGGCTGTCAGTCACCCCATGTGGCCTCTTGATTGGTCAGAGGTGATGCTGCCACAATTGTCCTATGTACTGTTGTACAATTATCTGATAAGGGGTAACATTAAGGTAATGATAAAGTATGATATATAACCTAGTTTCAATAGTTTTTTATCAAACATAACTGTATGTAACTATACTGTACTTTTACACAACTGGAAGTTCAGTAGGTATGTTTAAGTCAGCATCACCACACACACTAGGAATTGTGACATTCTGACAGCTGTGGTGTCACTCGATGAATAGTTTTAAAAGTCCATTTAATGCTTTTTTCTTTTGAGATGAGGGTCTTGCTGTGCTGCTCAGATTGATCTCCAACTGCAGGCCTCAAGCAAGTCTGCCTCTACTTCCCATGTAGCTGGGATGAAGGCATGTGGTTTATATAGCATACAGCTCTTTCTTAATTTTATTCAACCATTTCAGCGTATTCAGTCAACAGAAACATTTCACTGAGTATTAGTGTAGTATGTCGTAAATATACATTATATGTGCTAAGTACTGGGATCTGTAAACTAAGCATGGATGTAAAGGAGAGACATGAAATGCTATCTTCTCACGTATTGGTGACTACAGATCATGTTTACTCCTTTTCTGGGTCCTAAGACTACTGTTTCGAGCTTCTTTAAGCCCAGAGGGGGCTAAGACATGAGCGTTATGAGTTTGGGATCTCCTGGGCTACAAAAATAAGGCCCTATCTCTAACACAAAAAAATGAAAACAACACCACCACCATACAGAAAGACTTGTTTAGAGGTAAATGAGAGCTTGCTGATTTCCCTGAAGCTTATTCATGTCAGAAAAACATGACAGTTAAAGCTTCAACTTTTGACAAGGACGTTGTCTTACTATATGTAGTTAGTTTTAAATATTTGGTATTAAAGAGGCGTATCAGCTGTGATGAAAAGAATTAAGTGTGATAATTCATTGTTTCCATGTGTGAATAAGTTTAAAACTTCAAGTAATCTGTCAACGATGTGGTTATTCTATGAAACTTTAGTAATTTGTTAAATATTCATCTAGCAAAAAGCCTAGAAGATTTAAAAGAGAAATATTGAGACCCTTGTTTCATAGGAAATAGAGAATAGTCAATGCCTCTCCATCTTGTGTTTCTTCTTTTTCACTGTTCTGCGTGTTGAACCCAAAATCCTCATCTAAGGCTGGCCTTGTACTCATTCTGTAGCTCAGGCAGGTTTTAAACTTGGAGCTTCTGCCTTAGCCTCCTATATGATTATAGGCCTTGCCACCAAGCCCAATACATTTGCCTCAGATCACTTGAGAGGTTTTTGAAATACAGATTCCTTGGTTCAGAATCTTGTTGCTTATTTCTGGACAAGTAAGTTGTTAGACATTGATATGTTTAGTAAGTAGCCTGGTGCCCTCTGATGACACTAACGTTTAAGAAGCCCAGGTGTAAAGAAGTGATAACTGTGCAAGCTTACAAGAGGTCTGCATGAGTAAAAGAAGGGGATAACAGTGTCTAGATAACTCTTAGGAAGGTAGGTATAGATGGGGCAAAGTTTTTATTTTTTCACGACCCAGTTCAGTGTTCACTAAATTTAAGCTCTTACTTTGAGTCACATTGCTATTGAGTGACAGTGTATAAATGTATAAAATGTTTCTCTCGGTGCTTCCACACTTGCAGGCCACTAAGGCAGGTGCAGCGTCTATGGTTCACTACACGGCTCTGATACTGGCCCGCTTGGTGCTACTTACTCTGTGTGGATGGGTGCTTTGCTGGACCCTGGTCAACCTCTTCCGAAGTCACTCAGTCCTCAATCTCCTCTTCCTTGGCTATCCGTGAGTGTTTTAGTTTTACATTTTATTAGCAAGTCTTTTTTAGAAGATAGTTGAATTATTGAAATGATATGATGGAGAGGAAAATTAAATTCTTCATATGTAAAGTAAAAATTTAGAAAATCAGAAAGCCAGTAGACATGCCCACTATGTAATTTGTTTTCCAAACTAGAGTAGCTGGGTAAGCAGGTATAAAGCGACTATTCTGGGGAAACTGAGGTATGTGGAGAATATTTCAGTTAGCTCTGTCACATAGTAAAGGTCTCTAGCTTAAGAGGAATTCAGTCATTGAAATGGCTAGCAGACTTTTTGACTTAAGTATATAAGAAGCTTATTGCCAAGCATGTTAACTTGTGGCTTTAATCTCATTACTTGGAAAGCAAAGGCTGCTGGATCTCTAAGTTCAAGATGAGCCAGGGCTACATGATGAGACATTACTCCCCCCTCCCCACCCCCCACCCCTGCTGCCAAAAAAAGCTTATTTATTCTCCACATCCCACAGAGTAGTAATAAACATGTAATTTAAACATCTTAGATTTAAATATATTTGCCTTTTTATATTTTGAAACTTGTGTAATCTACCTTTTACATAAGCATCAATTACATAAATTTGAGAAACTTAATATTGAGTTTGCAAACAACCACATTATTTTCATTTAATTTATAAGATATTTTTAACCCTCCCCCATTTCTTCCATCAGTTTTTAATAGCTTAGTAAAGCAGTCCAAATCTAACAACTGTGGCTCTTAACCATATCTTGATCTGGCCATTACTTTGCATGATTTTTATATCCTTTTCTTCATTCCAGTTTTCATTGTAGCTAGCTAGATTTTCAAAATGGGAATTGTAGCTGGGTGTGGTAGTAATGCCTGTAATCCTAGCATTTGGAGGGTAAAGGCAGGAGAGTCAGTTCAGAGTCATCCTGGACTACATAGTTTGAGACCATAATTCGAAGTTTTTTATTGTGTTTTTGCTTTCTTCTTTAGAATACTTCCTTGAGGGATTAGAGAGACAGTGAGCACTGGCTACTCCTATAGAGGACCCCATTTCAGTTCCTATAACTTGCCTGGCTGTTCACAGCCATCTAGAATTTCAGTTTCAGGCATCTGACACCCTTTTCTGACCTCCATAGGCACTGTGGTGCACATACGTACACATAGGCAAATACACATACACATGAAACATACCCTTTTAAAAATGTTTAATGGCCTGGTGTGGTGGAGCACACCTTTAATCCCAGTACTCTGGAGGCAGAGGTAGGCGGATCCCTGTGAGTTCTGGTCCAGCCTAGTTTGTAAAGCTAGGCCAGCCAGAGCTGTTACACAGAGAAACCCTGTCTCAAAAAACAAACAAACAAACAAAAAAAACCAAAAAAAACAAAAAAAAAAAAAAAACAAAGCAAAACATTAAATCCAAAAAGACAACAAACAAACAAACAAACAAAAAGGCTTTAACATGCTTTTTAAAATATGCAGAGCCTTCCTTGGTCTGATGTTGTCCTCTGCTTCCTCTCTCATCTTACCCTGTGTCAGTTGTTCATTGCCACAGCACTTCCCTCCTGTGCTCCTTCACTATGCGTTGTTGCATGTGTGCTGAGACTAGCTGGCCATCAGGAGGCTCTCCTAGTCTTGGCTGCCTGACTCAGCCACAGATTTGGGATTAACTGGCCACCAGAACATCTCGCCTCTGTACCCTATGACTCATCCTCTAGCATGCTAGCCTGGATATGATCACATGAATTTGGCACAGTCTTTGTACAAGCTCATTTCAGCTTTCTGATTGTACTGTGTTGGCTTAATTGGCCCAAACAGAAGAGCCACATTGTTGAGCTCAGCCTGAGGAGAGGGGTTGGTCACCATACTGGCAGGATGAAGCTGTGCAGTCACATAGCAAGAGTGAAATTACAAGGAAGGCTAAGGCATCGGGGTCCCCACCACTCTGCTAGACACTCAGCCTCTCACAGTCACTTTTAGGTGTCAGCTTGTGTTTCAGCAAATTTTTTGTTGTGCTTATTGTTTTTTGTTGTTCTTGTTGTTTTTCAAGACAGATTTTTTTCTGTATGGCCCTAGCTGTCCTGGAACTCACTCTGTAGAGCAGGCCTCCGAAATGCTGGGATTAAAGGTGTGCCCCCTAACGTGTTTGATCAATACTGAACCTGATGAAAACTGTAGACACTATAGTTTTGTATGTAGAGGTTTTTAATTTGTTTTCATTTTTGTTTGAGACAGGGTTTCACTGTGTGGCCTAAAATGTACTATGTAGCCAAGGCTGGTCTCAGACTCTTTGCAGTATAACTGTTTGATGGTCCCAAAGGCACAAAGTGATTTTTCTACCTGATGCTTGTGCCTCTTGATCCCATCTTATCTCGTCCTCTTTTTTTTTTTATTAAATTTTTATTTTTTATATTAATTATAGTTTATTCACTTTGTATCCCAGCTGTAGCCCCTTCCCCCCCTTTCTCCCTCTCTCCCTCCCTCCCTCCTTTCCAATCCCACCCTCCATTCCCACTGAGTTCATTTCAGAGACAGTCCCTGTTCCCCTTTCTAGGGCACCCACTTGGACACTGAGCTGCCATGGGCTACATCCTGAGCAGGGGTTCTAGGTTATATCCATGAATGGTACTTGGTTGGAGTATCAGTCTCAGAAAAGACTCCTGTGCCTAGATATTTTGGTTCTGTTGCTCTCCTTGTGGAGCACCTGTCCCCTCCAGGTCTTAGTATGTCCCTCTTCTTTCATAGCCATCTTGCCCTCTTAAGGGGGTGTTCACAGTGGATCCTGGAGCTACCACAAACTGTTTTCTCAACTAGTAAATAGTTCATCCTTTTTCCCTCCATAGAAAATTATGAACAATTGTCATTTGTTAGTTTTGTTACTAAAATGAAATAAATGACATGCTGGTATTTTTTATCTGAATTGATATCAGTGAAGTGACCATTTTATATTTATAATATCTAGTTCATATTGTGGCAGGTAGGGTAGGGTAGTGGGGTAGTTAAAGTAAGGCTAAAATATTCACAGGGATGGCTGGGAGGTGTGTACAGCTCAGGGTAGATGGGTTTAGCATGCGCAAGGACCCTGACTTTATTCCCTAGACTCAAAAGAAAAGGTGTCAGAATTCTCAAAAAAAAAAAAAATTAGTTCTTTAATAAAGTATAGTTTATATACAAATTTATTGTACTTCTAGAACTTTTTTGTTAATTTACCAAATATTTCCTTAGTGACTGCTCTGTTTCAGGCACCAAGGATTCATCAGTGAATTAAGCAGACTTAAATTGCTTTGTACAGTTTAAATTGGTAATCCAAGAAATTAGTGCCATCTGAAAAGAATATCAAACACACAGGAGAAGTAAAATCTCTGGAGAACATTCCAAGGAAAGGAGGCAGTTATGTGGAAAAGCTTAGTATCATGGTGCTCTTTGGTTTTGTTATATACTGTCCCAACCTCAGTGAGGCCCATGACAGTCTAGCTCCTTTATCTGCACATACTGTGGACACAACCCTCTCTGAGCAATGTGCCTTGAAACCCGGGCTCTTGCAACCATTCAAATATACATCCCTCTCCGAGCAGTGAGTGAAGTAGGTTTCTTCTCCCCTGACAGCAATCAGATTTAGACAGTTTATTTTCAGATACATTCCTAACAAAGAATGGAAGGACTGGTCTGGCCTGGTCTGGTTTAGGGTGAGGAAGAATAAGTCAAAGTGTCCTGAAGAGAATTTTGAGGGGAAGTCTTCTATTTACCATCTTATGCTTATGCATAATTTAGAGTATATAATTAAAGTCAGATGCATTACAGAAAGGAACATGCACAGCAGAAAAATGGTTATATAGTAATTTCAACTAAATAAGAGACCCATTCTCAGTTCCTTTCTTAGAAACTAAGGTCATCCTTTTCCTGAACTGAAGAAAAGAAACCCTGAACAGTTACCTGGGCCCCTTGGGTATCTGTGTGAGCCTTTATTTCAGTTTTTGAATAAGAGTTCAAGAGCCTGGCAAATACCCTGACCACTGGTGTATAAAATTTGCACTGTGGAAAACTGCACTCAATAAAAATGATTGTTTCTAGGTGTCTATATGTTGTCATTGGGGCTTTTATGTAATATCCTATCCTGCAAAGCAAAAATCCTGCTTTTGTAGAAAACAGCCCCTTGTGGTTATGTTGCCTTGAGTAGACCATGGCATAGTCATATGCTCTGCTGAGGTAGGGACTGGTCTCACTTTCGCATTCACTTTGTGTTACAGGTTTGGTGTTTATGTTCCGCTCTGCTGTTTCCACCAGGATAGCAGGGCCCATCTTCTTCTCACAGACTATGTGGTTCAGCACCAGGCAGTAGAGGAAGGTGCCTCAAATGTCGGCAGTTTGGCCAGATCCAAAGATTTCCTCTCCTTATTGCTGGAGTCTCTAAAAGAACAGTTTAATAACGCCACGCCCATCCCCACCCACAGCTGTCCCCTATCTCCCGATCTTATTCGCAATGAAGTAGAATGTCTGAAAACAGATTTCAACCACAGAATCAAGGAAGTCCTCTTCAACTCCCTCTTCAGTGCCTACTATGTTGCATTTCTCCCACTGTGTTTTGTGAAGGTAAGCAGGTGCCCTGCTCTGTGCTCCCTGGGTTTGTGTGTCAGTTTCCTAAGCTGGGCATTGCTTGTTTAATTCCCCTTTTCTCTGTCTCCCCTTTGGCAGCCTGGATGGTGGAGTTCGGCTGCATCTGGAGTGCACTAATACCGCTCCTGGTTGGCGGATAGGTATTTCCATATATGTGATGCACCCCATGCTAGCCCCGCCTTCCTTCCTTCCTCCTTTTTTTTTTTTTTTTTTTAATGTTTTTTAAGTTATTGGGAAGAATAAAGATTGAATTTGCTGTAGAATCGTTACATAGCAGCTTAAGAGAATCAAGATTTCAATGAAATTTATTAGACTGTTGTGGTTGATGTTAACAGGTTATCAAGAGTTTTCTTGAATTTAACCTAACCGTCCAACTAAACTTAATTTATTTCAATAGAAGAGATAAATGGTCTGGATATCACATGGGGCCAAAATCTTTTGGGACATTTTCGTGTCCTCCTTTCACCCATTCAGAAGCACTTCTGCAGCTGGACTGGCCCTTGAGAAGCACCCAGTTCTTCTAGGAAGGAAACACTGGAAACATAATTGCTCTCCCTCCCAGCCCTAACTTGTACAGCAGAAAGTCAGGTTGATTTTGGAGAACTCTGCTGTTGACGTTTCTGCACGGACAGCAGGCCAGCAAATGCATGTTGACTCAGTGTGCCATGTGTCTGCAGGGTGTGTGTCCACACACTCTTCCCTGCCTCTCTTCGCTGCAGTGCGTAGATAGTTTCTCTTATGATCTCTTCCAGAGTACCCAGTATTACGACATGCGCTGGTCATGTGAGCACCTCATTATGGTGTGGATCAATGCTTTTGTCATGCTCACCACCCAACTGCTGCCATCCAAATACTGTGATTTGCTACATAAATCAGCTGCTCACCTGGGCAAGTGGCAGAAGTTGGAACATGGGTTCTACAGCAATGCTCCACAGCACATGTGAGTAGGGTAGAGGGTAAACCATGTACCACTTCTCTTCATGATGCTGGTCATGTTTATATGCTTTGTGTGTCATCCTCGTTCTTGACTTTAAACACTGTTTGGATTTTGCTTACGTGGATGCTTGTCATTATACTAAAAAGAATACAGGGCATTAACTCATTTTCACCACCATCGCCAGAAATGGGTCCACATTTCAGCTGCCCATTACTCTAGAGTGTTTTACACCTGGGAGTTTCTTTTAGTTTTTACCCTTTGTCCAAATCCAAATATATTTGGGAATATATAAATATATATATGTATGTGTGTATACATATATACATATAATATAGTTTAAAGTGTGTCATAAGACTTTAAGGTTTATCTTCTCATCTTCATTGCCACAGCTGAGTAGTTACTAGTTCTTCATCTCACACTTGAAACAGCTGAAATTTGCTGCTTTCATCTTTTCTAATTAATCAAATCTTGTCTAGTAATTTTTCTTGCCTATAATTCTTTCCTTTTTTCTTCCTAGTCTCTGTACTGTGTCCTTGTTTCTCCGATTCTTCAGTGAAACCGTCCCTGGCTTTGATTGTGTACCCTTATTAGTCATTTCTTTGCATGGCCTCTATGATTAAAAATGCCTAACTTTCAAATGCTTTCATTTTGTTAGTTCTGAGCCCACTATCATAACTGCCCCTCAGGCCCAGAGCATCTTTAAATATGGACCCTCCTCACCTTCCTCTCTTTTATAATTTAAATATTTCACAATTTCATCCACCAGTTTTCCCTTCATTAAATGGGACAGATTGAGGTGACCCTCCCTTCCCCTCTCCCCCCTCAGAGTTCTCCCTTCAATTATCTGCCTTGATGTCTGATACAGATTAGCACAGGTCTTCAAGCCCAGGAACTGAAAGAGATTGGGCCAGGCTGAAAAGAAACCTGAATGTGGGCAAAGGACAGATTTCAATAACAATTGAGAGTACAATCCACAGTCCTAGTACTGTACATCTTCAGGCTACTGGTGACACGTGGCCATGAGGTGTATCATCACCTTCATGCTGGTAAGTGTGAGCAAGGCCGGTGGAACGTGTTCTCAACTGGGAGAGCTTCAGGGTGCTAGCATAATTTTTATTGTTAACATATCTAAACTGCTGTCCCAGTTCTTATCTCAGGGAACTAACCTTTCCAAAATCAGGAAGTTACGAATTAACTTAGATTTAAGCAAAAAAAATTTAAGTCTAATTTGAAGATTTCCATCCTTCTGCAACTCCATTACATTGATGCTGGAAAGAAAGAAGTTTTTTCTTCCTTGATTTGTTTTTCTTAGAGAAAATTCTATAAAAATTAAACCAAGAAAGTAGTAAAGAGGAAATTCTATGTATTAGTACTTGTGTGTGTCTGTGTTCTCCTGTATAGCTTCTCGCATCTGTGAGATGCTTGAATGATGTGATAAGCAAACTGATCCTGTATAGGGTGTGATTATGCAGCAAATGTCTTCTAGTTTGGTAGTGCTGCTAATTTCTCTTTGGCTTTTGTTGTCATTGGCTTTCATTTCCTGTTCGTAACCTCTGACTTCCTGCTTACTTGGGATTCAGATGAAAATTCACCCTCTTATACTCTGTTGCCTGCTTGTTCTCCCAAGCCTTTAAGTCCTTCAACACCGAGTTAACTGTGTCACTCAGGAGTTTCTGTGCACCGTACAACACTGAAGTTACCATAACGAATTCTTTCTAACTTCTAAAAAGTGTGGCTGTGGATCTAATGTATTTATGTTAAGAATTCAGGCAGATGAAGCCTTGAATATTTAATCTGATCTTCCGTAGAAATATAGTTGGCCTTTCAAAACACTCTTTTCTAATTATCAGTATTCTAACACTGCATTTCCTTCTCCCATAGTTGGTCAGAAAACACAATATGGCCTCAAGGGGTGTTGGTGCGGCACAGCAGATGTTTATATAGAGCCATGGGACCTTACAACGTGGCAGTGCCTTCAAATGTATCCCATGCCCGCTTTTATGCAAGTACCACTTACTTATTTTTCAAGCGTAAACTTAGAAGCGTTAGGAGTCCACTCTGTATGAAAGCACCTAGCACAGTATGTGATGCACAACAGGAGTTAATACATGCTAATTATTGCTATTACTGTGACATTGGCCCTTGACCTTGAGACAAGTCTTTGGAAAGGCAGTTTAAAGTTCATGTACTATTGCTCAAAACAAATAGGCAGCTATATGACTTCCTTTTTCACCTGACAGCTTAATCTGGTAATTAGAAGTGACTGTCACGTATGTTGTGTCTGAGCCTGACATGGTGGCATATGACTATAATCCTAACACTTGGGAGATAAAGGCAGGAGGATCAAGAGCTCAAGGTAGCTGTGGCTGTATCAACCCTGTTGAAATTCAGACAGACAAATGAGTCTGTGCATTAAAGTTAAAATGCTATTTAATATAGTAATAGTTTTTTTTTTAAGTGCTCGCCTGAGTGTGAAAGAAATAAAGTTAAAATTTAATTTTTTTTTATGTGTGGTATTTTGTCTTCATTCATGTCTATGTGAGGGTGTCGGTTCCCCTAATAGTTGCTGGGAATTGAACCTAGGACCTCTGGAAGAGCAGCCAGTGCTCTTAACCACTGAGCTATCTCTCCAACTCCTTAGTTAAAATTTAAAAGAGGAAAAAGCAGTAGATATTCGTTAAGTCCAGCTTCTGTCCCATTTGAACTTTTGCCTTGAGTTGTGTTCTACTTAAACTGTTTTTAGATGGGAGAAGCAGGCTGACCAGTGTGGGGTCATACACCTTTTCTCTAAAAGGTATATGCCGAGAGTATATTTTAGTCAAAATACCTGCTGTGCAGTGCATTGTTTTTGAATTCTATAATGGAATGGAGATTTTTTTTTTTTTTTAAGGCATCTATATCCCTTTTTTCCTGTCCTGCCCAGTTCCTTATGAGAGGACATGGATTTTCTGGTTATTGTGGGGCTTTGACCTGCTGGGAACCCACATCAGGGCAAGATGCCTGGAAATACCTTGTTAGAGGGAAGAAATGAAAAAATGAAAAGGTCTTGAAAAGGAGATGAAAGCATTTGCTGTACTCATGGGATTGTCTTAAGATGAGGAGGGACTCATGTCACAGCTCCATGGCATTTGCTTTCTCCACAGATATGTAATTGAGCCCATGGAGTCGCTAGGGTATTGCAAATGAATTCTTTTGGCCGGGTGCTGTCCCCTTGAGCTATTATAGTTTTCTTGTTTATGTTGGATAGCTGAAAAATCAAGCCAAATTCATATAAGAAAGATGAACTAATTGTTTTGCATGACCAAATAGGTAAATCACTACTTCTCAAAAATGGTCCTAGTGCTGCTGTACATATATTATCTGGCCTGTCTGTAACAGTCGTTGGGGCCCTTCTCTCAACTTCTGAAATTTAAAAGAGGAAAAAGCAGTGATCCTTTTACCAATCTGGCCTTAGATAAACATACTTTGGAATGTCTTAGATAAAATACGTCTATGGTACCATGTTAGAAAAATCTTATGTGGCATAATAATCATGTTTTGCATTTTAGAGACATTGCAATAAAATTTATTCCATTGTTCATGAGCAAAAGGAGAAAGATTTCAGTTATCAATAGTAAGAAATAGTTTTGGCATTGACTATGCAGGTATACTTATGACTGAACTTGTTGTAGGAGAGTGAATTCAGCGGCTTTCCTTTCCCTTGCAGTTCCTGTTCCACCGTCCACTGAGGCTGTTGAACCTGCTCATCCTCATTGAGGGCAGCGTTGTCATCTACCAACTGTACTCCCTGCTGCGGTCGGAGAGGTGGAACCACACACTTTCCATGGCGCTCATCCTCTTCTGCAACTACTATGTTTTATTTAAGCTCCTCCGGGACAGAATAGTCTTAGGCAGGGCGTACTCCTACCCCCTCAACAGTTATGAACTCAAGGCAGACTAAGCTGCCTCTCAGCAATGAGGGGGAACTCAGATAAAAATATTTTCATACAATCTATTTTTTTCTTGCGATTTTTATAAATATTTAAGATATTTTATATTTTGTATACTATTATGTTTTCAAAGTTGGGAAGGGCAAGGGATATTAAATGTATCCATAAACAAGGTGATGTTATCTTTCATGTGTTAGTATATTTGAATACTATACATGAGAGGTCGCCCCTTCAGTAAAAGAATGACCTGTTTGTCTGGCTCTGGGATAGCATTCACTGAGGAACATGTTTTGCATATCACTCGACATGGTGTGTCTTTGCTGTGTCTGTTCTTTCCAGTCTTCTTGTTATCTTTAGTTTCTCCCCTGGCCATAATTATTGCTGTAGAAGAGAGAGGTGGCTGGAGGTACCTTCCAGCACCCTGCCCTAATTCAGCTTGTTAGTAGTACTGGGATAGCTACAGCAAAGTGGGTTCAAATCTTGGGTCCGATGCTCTTTGTTGCCTGCTTGGAGAAGGACCTTCTAAACTGGTGTCTCTGCTTATCTGTTCTTGGGATACTTTTGAATAACCTCATCTGGTATTCTTGGCTGTGCTGTCTCTTTGCCTGTTCTTTCATGACTTTTGCTTCCAAGATTTGCCTTTTACTTGTAGTTATGTATAATAATGCTTTGTAAAGATGGGAACTATTTAGCGTGCCCACACTCAAGAAGGAGAAGACGTAGAGCTGGATCCAAGGGACGAGTGTAAATACCACGTGGGGCAGTAGACTATGGGGAGATGAAAACATCCAACTGGTTGGAAGAATGGGCGAGCCCGCAGCTAAAGAGCTGTAGATGCAATCTACCTCCCAGCTCTTTACAGTGGCATTATGTTTGGAGGTGTGCAGGGAGGAAAACACAAAAAGTTGCTGCTTTGTCTCAGAATTTGACCTATATCCAAACTTTGTGTATTCAATTTCATACCCAAAGGCTGGAGCTGCAGCTTCATATTGATGTGCCTGTTTCATATGCACAAAGCCTGAGTTTGTTCCCCAGCATTGCAAAAAATGAGTAAATAAATTTCATACTTCAGAACCTTCATATTTGTGAGCATTACCCCTTTAGGTCACCACTGCCCATGCTCTTGGGAGTTGATACACTTTCAGCTTCCTGCTTTATAGGACCAAAAATAAATTGTCCTATTTTCTGTGCTGGCTTTAGACTTTGAAGCTTTGGGTGACACAAATATGACATATAAATCAAAAAGAGCAAACTTGTAGCCCAAAAACTTAACTCAAAAAACAATTTGTGAGCAAGAGTTCTCAGAGTTCAGGAAAGGAAACTCATTCCAGGAATATGTATGCAGAGCTGCCCGCCTTCGTGTTCCAGTACACCATGGCTTTCTTAGTTTTAGTGGGTACTGCTTCGAATTATTTGACAGCTGGTCTCTACCCATTCAACAAATGTATATTGTCAGCAGATGCTGTGTGGGCACTAGGGCTTGGCAGTAAGAAATGCAAAAGCTCATCCTAAAGGGATATGGCAAGTTGTTCAATCAACAAGGTTGTATGTCATGTTTCTGGTAGAAGTGATGAGTACAGTAGAAAGAAAGGACAGGGAAACAAGTAGCAGAAATGGCACTCATTAAGGCATCGTTTAAATAGTTAAAATAGGATTTTAATTTGGAAAGCTGTTAGAAATGTTTAATAACTACCAGCTGTTAGGCAGCATCTTTGAGGAGTGTAGGGTTTGCTTTTATCCTTTCAGAAAAGGTCTTTCTGTCCCAGCATTCCTGTCAATCTCTGGATGATAAATTACAGGTGTGTATCAGCATGGCTAGATGGGGAGATGATTTATTTATTGATTGACTGGTTGGTTGGTTGGTTGGTTGGTTGGTAGGTAGGTAGGTAGGTAGGTAGGTAGGTAGGTAGGTAGGGTTTTTGAGACAGGTTTCTCTGTGTAGCCCTTGTTATCCTGGAACTGTGAAGGTCAGGCTGGCCTCCAGCTCACATCCATCTTCTGCTTCCTGAGTGCTGGGATTAAAGGCGTGTACCACCATGCCTGGCTGGGATTATTTTATTTTCTTGAAGGCAGAATCTTGTGAACTAGCCCAGGTTGGCTTTGAGCTCATGCTGCTCCTGACTTAGCCTCCACAGTAGTGGCATTTATCACAACATTCAGCTTAGGAAATGACCACTTAAAAGAATTTTTAAAAATGATTTTTAATTATTTAAAAAATAATTTAAAAAGGTGGAGGCCAGAGGCATTGGCTCTCCTGGAGCCAGAGTCACAGTGGTTGTGAGCTGTGATGTGGGTACTTGAAACTGAACTCAGGTCTTCTGAAAGAGCAGGAAATTCTCTTCACTGCTGAGCCATCTCCTCTAGCCCTTTAAAATACTCTAAAAAATAATGTGTGTGTGTCTGTGTATGTACACAAGTGAATGTGTCTTTGGAAGTCAAAGAACAACTTTTGGGAGTTAGTTCTCCCAACTTTATATGGACTTGCGGATTGAAATCAGGTGTCAGGTGGCAAGTGCCTTCACCCGTTGAGCCATTCTTGCAAACCTAGGATCTGACTGTTCAGCAAAGGTGAGGCACTGCAAGATAAAGCCATGTGTTTTAGCCACAGTGAACATGGAGTAACAGTCTGCCTGATTTGAGTCTCTGTCCTCCTTGTGGGACCAGGGATTGAACACAGGTTGACAGGCTTGGTAATGCATGCCTCTTTTACTAAGCCAGCCAGCCTGCCCAAGGATTTTGTTTTCTAGCAGCAAGGGTATTGCCTTAGGTGGGGATAAGTTTGTGCATTGGAAGAAGAGAAAAGAAAAGCCAAAGGCTGGTGTTTTAGCTTCATTGCTGTTTAAAGTGGCCCAGTGTAAGTGTAGCTGAGGAAAGGAGGGCCTCTGGAAGAACAGCCAGTGCTCTTAACTGGAGTCATCTTCCAGGAAACCCTTATCATTTTTTTTTTTTTAAGCAAAACGAAGGATTGTGGAAGATTTTGTGAAATCTGACCTTGATGTAACAACAGCAACAACAAAACGATGTCAAGCAGAGTAGACTGGAGCTATGAGTCTGAGATCAAAATACTTTACTGTGTGTTGATTCTGCTGACCCATGTCCTCCACCCAGTAGTTCCAGCCCAAGAATTTTATTTTATATGATTTATTAGAGTACATTTTAAAGCATAACAATCTGTTTTAATTACACTTAAATGTCTCTGGGTAGGTTTAATATATATATATATATATATATTTTTTTTTAATGAATAGAAAACATTTTGATTATATCTTTGGAAACATTTGTAGAGTTCAAAAACAACTTGCAATCATATGGCTGCCAATGGGGGCTTTTGAAAAAGTGCTTTACTCTGCAGAATCATAAGCCAGAAAGAACAATGGCATTACATCAATTCAGAGTGTTGGGGTTCAGCCAGTAATGCACGTGACTGGATTCATGGCTTCTTACATCAGCTACCTCCTCTCTGACCCACATTGACAACCAGTCCCTGCATTGCTCATGGACCTCAAGCTAAGTGATCTGTGTGCCAATCATTTTACATTGCCTGGACTGGTGCTGGTCTCAGCCAATCACCCTTCGGCCATCTCCCTCTCCTCTTGACTAGAAAGGTGCATTTGCTCCCTCTTCCAACCCTGTTTAGCTAGGCAAGATGCTGGTAAGAGAGGGCATATTCTTTGTGATTACACATTTTGACTTGACTTTCTCCCTGAAATGCCTGAACTCACACACCTGGGCAGCAGACCGAAAGATATGTCATCAGGTAGGACCAGTTTTGGTAGAAGATAGTTCCAGTCAATCTAAGCAGGAATTGGACCTTCGGGAAACTTCGGCCATTGCAGTCCTAGACAAATAAGTCTTAAATTCTCCAGGGCTCCTTAAGGTAGGAACCTAAGGCCTGGTAGACTGCTGTGTGCTAAACACTACATTAACAGTTCAGGTTGGGCCTTTCTGTGACTTCATCAACAGCAGAAATTAACTTATCTTTTGGTGATCGAAGTCTCAAGTCATTCTTAAGGTGTGTGGAATCAGATCCTACTTGGTTTGTAAGTAGACATCTAACTGTTAACCTTATAACCAATGAGGACCATGCAAACCATCAGAAAGACTTAGTTCATTTTCACTCTGATCGCTAAAAACAAAGTTCTCAACACCCAAGTATCAGTGTCACTGACATTTTATTGGATTTGCAGTTTTGCTTGATTGGATTATTTAAAATTAGTAGGTCATTTGACTACTGTTAACAGTCCTATGGAAAGGTGCTAGTTGCTGCTTTCTGCCTCTGCTTGGTATCTAATGGTGGTTCTAAACCGGCCCATGCTTTTTCAGGTGGCTTGTTCCTAGTGTCCCTGTTCTTCATTAGACTCAACAGTGGAGGAGTGCTAAGTTACCTAGTGCCCTGTTAGCAAGCATTTGAGAAGTACTTGGTGAGGATGCTGACATTTACATTTTTAGTGTCTCCAGAATCCAGAATTTTAACTTGGGCAATATTTTGAATTTTTAGGCTTAGATTAAACTAGTAGTGTATTTCATAACGAGGCCTTGGTCTTGGTTGGGTGTTTTCATATTCTAAGAGTAGAAAGTAAAAAGTAAATGTTCTTTTTCCAGCTTGTTTTGGCAAAGAGAAAAAAAATCGAGGGAGGACTGTTTTGTAAATAAATACGGATCGTCTTAAGCAAAGATATGCCAAAAAAAAGTATAGTCATATGCCTTTCTTTTGAACCTTGGTCTTTGAAATGAGCTACCCCGTTTTGAGGACTGGCAGTTGTTCTGAAGACTGACTTTGCTGTTCTTCATGGCATATCAGCAGGTGCTGACGACAGTGGTTCTTCTTCCTGATCCTGGATGAAAGCTAGCAGCCTGATTCCCGCTTGGCCATTTTCAGGAGTCTAATATGAGAGCCCCAAGTGGTGGCCAAATGGCGACCCCAGGGTGTCCTGATAAACAATTTCTTTGTCATAAAATGGGATTTCATCAGTGCCAGGCTCACCCAGTCCATGACATTTATGACTGTGTGTGTGACAGTTGATAGGGGCCCGCACTTGAGAAGCAGGAAACTGAGATGGTGAAGATTCCAAGCCCTTCTGAAATGGATTTGCTGAGAAAACCTGAAGTATTTTCAAAAAGGTGTCAATGGGTCATGGGGATACCCACATGCTCATTTTCCTGCAGGTGATGTCGTGAATGAATGGTGTCTAGGAGAACATGGCAGTCATTTTAGAAATCAGCCTAGCACTGAAGTCACTTGTCAGTGTGTAAATGATGGCTTCTCTGTCTACCTGCCAATAAAAGTACATCCTAGAAGAATTAGAAAACTTAGGACTAAGTAGTTTCAGTGTTTTGGTACTTGGCTTAGTTCTAACCCAAAGTGCGGCTCTTTTCCACTCACATTCTAAGTGGAACAAGTCTTAATCATACAAGTACACTGAGCCTGGCATGAAGCTTGTCTGCCATGTTTCTTGATACGGCAGAGATGCATTTTTCAAATCTCCAGAACATGGCCTTTCTCATCTCTTGACACCATATTTCTTTGCCTTTTGTGACTAGGGGGAAATGCTGTGTTCTAAGACTTCGTGTGGCTTGACATCCCAGTGGCTGTTGGCCCAGTGCTTTCCTCGTGTAATGAGAAAGCAAAGACTGAAGGCCTATTCGCTGCTCTCCTTGCTCCCCCGTGTGGGCTCACTGTTAGTTGACTAGCTAGTTATCCCTGCCCCAGGCACTGACTTGAAAGCAACAGGGCAAGATTTCAAATCCTGAAGGTTGCCCAGGGAAGGGAAGGAGGGAACATGAGATCTGGCACCAGCTTCCACATTCCATGGGAGATGACTTCAGCTTGGCTCCCTAGGCCTGTATTGGCTTTGTGGGGTCAGCCCAGAGGCACTGCTAGTCTTCAGAGAAACTTGTGCAATGACTGAGCTTCTGAACAGAGTTCACCCAGGCCTGACAAGTTCCTTGATAAGCCTTTGAGGGGAAGCACCAGAGACCTCCCAGGCAGGGGTAAAGAACATCAGATTGGTTTATTACATCTGTTTGGGTCTAGACAGTCAAAAAGCAATTTGAGTGCCTAGGTGGATAGTGGACAGGGGGGACGAAGACAAAGAGAGGTGCCCTTGAGTAACGGTGAGAGGAGGCAAAAGGAAGGGAGCCACTGGCTAAAGGCATGTTTTGAGGACACTGAATGACAGTGACAGCCCCTCAGCTGGGGCTCTGCTGGGCCCAGACAGCCTAGTGTCAAGAGAGAGAAGCTGAGCTAGGTTTTTCTTTCCCCTAATGCCTGAACAGTGTGAACACGTCAGGTCTGTAATGAAGTCATGACTTTCTGTGAGGCCTTTCCTCTACACGTGTAGCCCACGGATTCCGGTGCTATTAAGAAAGCAGACTTGTCACTCCTGCACTCTTACATGACTTCCTAGTCCCCAGCTCGGCACCCAGTCTGCCTAGCTGCTGGGTTTGTTGATCAGGGTTCAGCGCAGTGGCAGCTGGGGGCACAGTAAAGCCGGCACCAAGAAGTGTTTGCTGGTGGTGCCAGACTGAAGCTTTGCTCTTCGGGACAGATTCTGACTCTGCACGCTGATTCATAGATCACCTTGGACAGGTCTGCAGCAACCCCAGGGAAAGGGCACGAGGAAGCTCTCCACCTGGAAATCTCAAGTGCATGTTAGTTTGCATTTTCAGATTTGAGGGTAATATACTTTCACAAAGCTTATTAGAAAACTGGTCTAAAAACATGCTTTAAAGAGCATTAAAAAAAAAAAAAAAGCATGAAGAAGCCTTCAAATGAAACAGGAAGCTTTTTCTGACTCAGGCAAAACATTTTTCTTTCAAGGGATACTATCACACCCAGCTCTTGACAGTAATAGATAAAGGTAATGGAGGAGTAACTTGACTCACAGAAGAGCCCCAATTTTCACTGGAGGCAAGCATTCCATCCTCTTCCCTTGCCTAACCTTCCCCACTTGCTCATGTGGACTTACTTAAATCTCACTTTTTTGGTCCTTGTCTTGACCACTCTTCTGGCAAATAGACTCATGCATGGTCAAAGACAAAGAAGAGACAGGGAGGGGTTGGGGGAGAGGTGGTGGTCAGAGGCCAGATTAGGCCCAAATTCAGATAACTTGTGCCTGGCAAGTGGCCAGTTGACCCTGTAACTTGCAGATGAACCTGACATGCTTGCAGACACCAACAGGTCAGCTGGCCTCACTCTATCTGCCTTCCACTTCTTCCATCCAGAATCACGGATCTCCGCTGGGGCTGGTAAAAACAGCTTGTTGAAGTCTCAAGTCTTTGGCCATTCTTAGGAATGGTCATTTTATTCCTAAGCGTAACCCCTTCTGGGGTGACCCATGTGTTTTCTGCCAACTCCCCACAGAGAAGGCCAGGGGAAACTGTCTGAGTGGGGCTTCTGATAGGGGACAGTAGGACCTTGGAATCTATCACTGTGGGTGAGGAGGGTAGGTGGTCCATGATGGGGAATAAGATTAGGCTCTGAGGTCTTCCTGGCCTCGACCTATGGAATGGCTTGGGACCCCCAGACGCTCGCTCCAGTTTTGAAGAAAGAAGGTTGTCTCCCGAAGGCTCTGTCTCCGAGGCGCGTTTTCTGCATTGCACCACTGCATCCTGCGTGGAGGGTGGGGCAGACACACCTGGTTCTGCAGCGCAGAAGGACCCCTCACACGTGCAGGATGTCGTGCTGTCCTTCCTACTGGATGCAAAGGCTCCTGACTCTTGCTTTGGTTGCTCTTCCTCCGGGCTTTCCAAGGAGGAGGGAGAATCATCTTTGGTGGGTTTCTGAGGGGTCTCAGGGGTTGAGCCCGGTTCTTCTTGGCTCCTCTCCAGAGGCTGTACCCCTCCTTCCCCGGTGCTCTGAGGGGGCAGGGGCTGTGGGATCTGTGTGTACTGAATCTTGGGCGGGATGACAGGGACTGCCTTGGCCTGACACATTTTCACCATGAAAGAGGTTCTCACAGCTGACACGCTCACGGGAGCCGAGTTCCGGCGGCCTGTCAGGGCATGGGCAACAATGTCCAGGTCCTGGGTGTCCTGGGAACTCCAGGGGGCTGCCTTACAGTGAGAAGAGGTCATCCAGGTGACCTCAGTGTCTCCTCGTTCAGAGAGCTCTATTCCGGGTGAACTAAAGGAAGCCCCATTCTCAAGTCGGAACAGGTCGGTGATGGGAGTGGCAGAGTCCAAGTTGAGGGAAGAAGGCCTGTGTTTCCCTTTGGAGGGCCCACACTCAGAGCTCTTCAGTTGTAACTGTAGGTGATACTCCTCAGGTGACGTGCTGTCTTGAGCCGTAGGTGAACTCTCCTCGCTGCTGTCTGGCCTGGGAACATCACTGGGTTTCATCTGAGGGTTTCTGAGTCCCAGTTGTGGTCCCTGCTCCTTCTCCTCTGCCAGGCTGATGAAGTTGGTCTCTACTGGCTTGGGTGGTACACCAGATGGTCCCTTCTGGCTGGGAAGAGCTTCTAACCCTTTCAGACCTGAGAACTCTCGGAAGGCTTTTAGAGCTTTCTCCTCCCATCCAGCAATCTTGATCCTGGCTGCTGGGGGCTGCAGAGGCTCATAGTTCCTCTCCGCTTCAAGATTAGCGCAGCTGCTGGAGAAGGGAACCTCGAGAGTCCAGTGGCTCTTAGCAGTGGTTTTGCTATCTAGAGAATGGCTCTGGCGAAGGCTGGGCCTGTGGCGAAGTCTCCTCTCCAGTCGGTGGCCCTGGGAGCCATGCATCTGGGACTCCTGAACTTCTTTCAGGGTGGGAGAATGAAGGGGACTGGTCACCCACTGGGGCTCCTCCCAGGGTTCTACCATTTCCAGGCCATGCTGAGCAGCGTCTGTCACAGTATCATCTTCGTCACAGTCCGAAGGCTCTTGCGCTGAATGAGGAGCATCCCCCTCTTCTTGTGGGATGACCTCGGCCTCCTTTGTTGGGCTTGGAAGCGCAGGACCTTCGCTCTCAGGAGCAGCGTGCTTCTCACTTGGGCCTGCACTGGCCTCCTCTCTCTGACAGAGGCTAGGGTTGGCAGGGCTGTCCCTGGGGGTTGGCTGCTCTGTGTTGGGCTCTGTCCTGCAATCCCTGGAGGCATCTTCTTGGTCAGGAGTTTCCTTTGACAGCAAGACTTGAGGCTCCTCCTCCAGAGGAGTTGGAGGAGGAGGAGCGGGAGGGAGTGGGGGAGAGAGATTTCTTGGGCCTCCTCTCTCTCTCCTAGCTGGAGAAGACATCTTCTCAAACAGAAGTATTTCCAGAGGCTCTAGACTGGCTGGGACTGGACTGAGCCCCTGCTCAGACCCTGATCTAGGGGGACTGCAGGCTGGCTCCAGATTCTCTCTGTTGGTGAGGACAGCAGCCTCCTGTGTGCTCTGATTGTCTGAGTCCCTAGTCCATACCTCCAGAGGTGCAGAGCTACAAAGCGAGCTCCCGGGGGCCTCTGGGAAGGGAAATGGGGCTGGACTTGACTGGATAATCGGGCTTGTCTTCTGAGCAGGGGGTGGCAATGTTGAGAGCTCCTCCTCTGATTCGATGATTTTCAGTTCCTGTTGAATCTCGGGCCAGATCAGGGCCTGAGCTAGGTCATCTTCATCCTGGAAAGACAAGATGATTGTTACTTCTGAGCCTGGAACTCTGGTACCGGTGTCTGCCAAGACTCCAGTGATCGAGAAGGGAATGGAGAGGTGCCAGCACTCTAGCTAGTAAAGGAGGCAGCTTCAGTAATAACCATGGGTGTCTGCCTGCCTGTCTGAAATATGTTGTGGCCTCCTGTTTAACTTTTCCAGTGCCCCAGGAGACGATACTAGGCTCCTTGAATGGATTAAACAAGTCCCCGGAAACATACAGTGGATCAGCATGGGGATCCGGTCCTGTCCACAGTGGAATAGGATCTGCTGCTGACTTCCCTTCTCAGCCAGCTCTGAGCACACACCATTGTATATTACAGGAAGTGTTCAGCCACTGGGCTATGTCCCCAGCCTTCCACTTACTAGGAATGCGTTCCTTGCCTTGCTTGCCTCTTGTAAGGAGAAGCGGCTGAGGGAGCATCTTTGACTGGTGCCGCTGTGAGTCTTTCTGAGAAGTCTAAGGTACTCATCTCTTCACCTGGCTCTGGCTCTAGAGTACTGAGAGCTAAATCTAGGGTCTTGTGCATGAATGTACGTGATATATCCCCAACCCTTCTTGTTTCTTTAAGCTCTCCAGTGTTACTTGGCCAAAAGCAATCGGGTTTTACTTCACTGCATTCTTCTGTGAACAGTTGTGTTTTGACCACTGGATTTTTTTTTTTTCTTGTCTCCTTTACTCTACTCAGCAGTTATAATCATTGCTATCGTACTACGAATCAGTGTGTTGCATGGCCCCCAGATCCAGCTAAGCAGCTCACTGGGGATCACAGACTGAAGCGACAATCATGGAGCCTGTGTGTGTCTGAGCTAGGTCCTCTGCATATCTTATGGTTGTGTGGCTTGATGCTCTCGTGGAACAGCAGTAGGAGTGGGAGTGTCCCTGACTCCTTTGCCTCTGCTTGTAACCCTTTTCCTCCTATTGGATTGCCTGATCCAGCCTTGATATGAGGGGATGTGCCTAGGCTTGTTGTAACTTGTGATGCCATGGTTAGTTGATTATCCCTGCGAGGCCTGCTTATTTATTTATTTATTTTATTTTATTTTTTAAGGGAAATGGAGGAGGAGTGGATCTGGGGGCGAGAGACTGGGTGGGTTGGAGGTAGAGGAATCTGCAGTCAGGATGTAATATACGAGAGAAAAATTTAAAAAAAAAATAAGAAAGCAAAAAAGAAATACTGTTCTGTTTCCTCACCGATCCATGCGTCCCCTTTGACCTAGGTATTGACTTTTCCCCATGAGTCTGGCAGCCCTAAACTCAGGGACGGTGGTGACAGTCTTGGCTACTGCAGCGACTCTAGCGCTCAGGAGAGCAGACTGTTTACACAAAGTGGGGATTTGGTACATGTGTTCAGTGAAGGGATGAACTGATACCTTCACTTGTTAGCTTGAATTCACCATAGTTCTTTTTTCTCCTTAGAATCAGCCCCCAAGGAATCTCTGCCAATCTAAACGTGCTTCATAGGCACTCTGGCTCAGCCCTCCCGGGGCTATTCCTTCACCGCAGCTTTGCCCTAACTCCTAGCACACGGTCCTCTTGGCATCTTCTGGAAGCAAATTAAAATGCTGTAGGGGTCCTTTGTCCCTTGGCACATGCCCATCTTGGTTCTGCATTACAAACGCAGGACTCCTCCCTGGGTATCCCCAGAAAACCTCCGCATACTTTCTATGTAAAGACAGCTCATAAAAACACCCATGGAAAATTCCACCCTTAAAGAGTGGACAAGGTTTGTCAGTTTTGGCGTCGGATTTGAACGTCTGAAAAAACACAGACCAGGGCCTGGAAACCAATTAGACTTTATAGATGGCTGTGGGCACGCACAGGCTAGGATGGGTAGGGAAAGAGAACCGGGCTCATGAATGGTCATCATAGGTGGGACTGGAATAAAGCCAGCAGGCTTTGCGCTGCTTCTGGGGTAGAATGTCATTACACAAAGACACGTCAGTGGTACACGTCAGTGGTTTATGGGCCAGAAATATTTAGAGTTGTGTCTGCCTTGGGAATCTGAGCTGGATGGTTGCTTCCATTCCGGTGGGACTTCTCAGAGGCCTGCGGCAGGGAAACCCCAGAGTGAGAGGTGAGTTTTGCTTTGGTTTTGTTTTGAGACAGGCTCTCATACATCCCAAATAGTCCTGAATGACCTTGAAATCATGGTCTTCCAATTTCCATTGCCAGAGTGATAGGATAATATCACTCTGTCATCCTTTGCCATCCTTCCTGGCTAGTAAGTGAGACTTCTAAAGAGTCATTATTATTATTATTATTTTAATGCATAAAAAAGGGATTAGGAAGATGGCCAAGTGAGAAGAAGTGCTAGCCTTGGAAGCCCGACGGGATGAGCCTGATCCCCGGAGCCCACGTACACAGCTGGATGTGGTGTTCTGTAATCCCAGAACTCCTGTGGTAAAATAAGAGGTAGCAAGAGGGAATCTGCTTAGAGGCCAGGGGGCTGGTCAGCCTGCAGTACACAGTTCAGCAGAAACAATAAGAGAAAGAGGCCCTGCCTTAACGAGTAAGGCAAGCGCGGACTCCCCAGAGTTGTCCCCCAACCTCCACAAATCCTGTGCATGCTGTGGCATTTACATATGCTGTGGCATTCATGTGGGTGTAACCACACAGACAAAATCAAGTTAAAAACAAATTCATTAAGTACATTTCTCTCGCAGAAAGTTAACCAAGGAAAGTTCTACTCTAAATTGTCCCGTGTGTGGCTGGAACAGGCTGAGTCCAACTTACCATCTCGTGGAGAAGCATTGCTCCAGCCCTGGCCCCGAGGCTCTCCTGTGGAGTGGTGGGCTTCAGCTGGCCAGCCCCCTGGTTCTCCTCCTCCGCCTTCTCTGCATTTGGCCTCTTCTCTGGTTCCCTTGAAAGCTGAGAGCCCAGGGATGTATCCAAGGCTTTCTTCTCCACTAGGGCACCTGGGTCCAGGGGAGGGCCTTGGCTGCATTCTGCTGTCCCCAGGGCTGCTTCAGGTTCTGGCCTGGTGTCCTCGGCAGCTGCCTTCTTAGTGACAGAAGCTGTGATGAAGATGTGAACGATCAGTACAAAGGGTTCATTTCAAGGAGGCGTTCCCAGCACCATCTAGCCACTGCCCTGTCTCCTGGCCCTGCTTCACAGGACAGGGGACTTCTCTCAACTCACCGCCCTCTCATTCTTTAGGCTTTTCTCCTGACAATGCCCCTGCCTGAGATCCAATCAATCCTACACTCCAGTTCTCAACTGGGGGCCATTTTGCTCCAAATGTTCCCCAGCCCCCTGGGCACATCGGCAATTTCTGGAGACATTTTTGGTTGTTGCAACACTGGAGGAGATGAGTTGAACTGGTACTTAGGGCACAGCTCTTGAAACTGTAGGATGTGTAGGTTGTAAAAATTTTGGCAAGAGCGACAGGTCTCTGAACATATACTAGTCAAAATGAATTTGCAATCAAGTGGATATCGAATCTCAGGTGTTTCTGGCAGTGCTTAACCTGTGTTGCATTGCACGGCTCCACGGCAGTTTTGGTTTTGAATCCTGTGTTGCTGTCCTGCCAAGCGACACTAACAAATACTGCCTGACGTACCTTGGTTCAGATCTGAGACTGATTTGTTAGGAATTGCAGGGGTTTTGTTTGTTTGTGTTTGTTTGTTTCCTCCACTTGCTTGTTAGGAGTTTTAGGGAAAATTACTTATTCCCCTACAAGCAAATGGAGATGATGATGATGATGATCTCAGAAGGTTGTTATGAGAAGTGAGACCATCCATGTAGGACACTTAGGGTATGCCCAACAACATAGGAGGTACTGAAAAGCATTGGTGTTAATTGAGATAGGAGTACTCTGTTGGTCTTTCTGCTCGGGTTCCCCCTATTCCATCTTAGGTGGGTTAAGTGGGACTGTTGATCCAAAGAGTCCTTTCTCAGTGGCTCCTGCCTGTAATTTAAGCATTTGGGAGGTGAGACAGTGGGATCCTTTGCTGGAGACCAGCCTGGCTTACAGGGAGAGAAGCTTGGCTCAACAATACCAAAAATAGTCCTGTTGACTGTGGACACAGGTCACAGACTGTGTGAGCCTGGGTGTGTGACCCAAGCAGATCCAATCAGACTCACTCTGTGGTTGATATGATCAAACCTAAGAAAGCACTTCCTCATGGCTGGCTTTGCTAGCCCTGTTCTTTGCAGGAGTAGAAATGAGGAGGGATGGATGAATGGAATATTCATCGAGAAATGCAGATCCTCAATTTCAGCGCTCCAGCTTGGCATCCCGTGACCTTTTCTTCTTGACTTCTTACAGTGTGTGGTGGTTTGAATAGGTAGGCCCCCATAGACCCATGTGTTTGAAAGCTTGGCTCATAGGGAGTGGCACTATTAGGAGGTGTGGCCTCATTGGAGTAGGTGTGGCTTTGAGGTCTCAAATACTCAAGCTAGGTCTACTGTGGCATGCGGTCTCCTTCTGCTGCTTGCCTATCCAGATGTATAACTTGGCTCCTTCTTCAGTACGATGTCTGCCTATACACTGCCATGCTTCCCACCCTGATGATAATGGACTAAACCTTTGAAACTGTAAGCCAGCCCCAATTAAATGCTTTCCTTCATAAGAGTCGCCTTGGTCATGCTGTCTCTTCACAACAATAGAAACCCTGACTAAGACACTGTGTGTACTAATAAAATAGTCACAGTTACTGAGTACTTACTCCATATTGGACGCTGCTCTGAGATCTTTGCACGTGCTAACCAAATGTTGACACAACTTTACAAAAAAGCATTTTATAAATTAAGAAAACGGGGCGCAGGTTATGAACTTCATGAAAATCCACAGCAGAGCATTGGCTTCCAACAACCATTCTGGCCCTAGAGCCCTCTGTCCCAACCACCACACCACTTTGCCCTGCAAATCCCATTTAAGCCAGTTCAAACCTGGTGTTACCTCTTGTAACGGAGGGAGACCCTCCCGCCCCTATTTTACCTGGAAAAGGCTCAGCGCCCAGAGGCTTCTCTTCTTCTGGCCATCCCCCGCCGTCTGATCCTTGGAAAGAAAACTCTTCTAGGCTGGAGAGGGACTGCAGTTCCTTGGGGGGTGTTCTGCACGGGGTGCTGTTGGTACTGATGACGGCGGACACGCGGAGCGGCACAGAGACGGCGAAGGGCTCAGAGATGTTGAGCGCCTTTCGCTGGTGGCGCGGTGAGGGCTCCATCTGAAACAGGCTGCTGGTGAAGACGGATTTGCTGGGACTGTCGCTGGAGGTGTAGAACATCCCCAGGAGCTTCGGGGCCGACTGCTCGCTCTCAGGGTCTCCGACGGGGCGGAACACCTTCAGCTGCTCAGGCAGGGGTCGGATCTGACCGCCCACCTCGCAGCCCCCCTCAGCCCCAGCCGGCATCCCCTCCTGACCCCATTCACCCTCCTTGCTGAGGTCACAAGAGCTGCCGGCGCTGCTCCCGTGCATTTTTGTGGCTGGAATGAAAAACCCACCAGTGGTGACTGTTCGATTGAAGTTTCCTTTGCTTTCTTTGCCTGGTGAAGGAGAACAAGCAGTGGTTAGGATCTTATGCATGCAAAGACTGCGGGGGGGGGGGGGGGGAGGGGGGGGGGGGGAGGGGGGGGGGATGGGGCGCTGTCCCTCAGCCTTGTAATGGGACCTGATGGCTGTTTAACAAAAAATGGAAGAGATACTAGAGGTCCTGCAAATGTGAATTCCAGTTGTTTGAAAATGCTATCAACTCATATGTAACCTACTCCAACAGGGACTATTCAGTGGATACCTAGTTACCTGGGAGTTTTTTGTCAACTTGGAGCAAACCTAGACACGTTTGGGGAAGGAATCTCTATTGGGAAAGGCCCCCATCAGCTTGCCTACTAACAAGCCCATGGGGCAGGTTCTTAATTTAGTGATTGATGTGCCACCCCCGGGCTGGCAGTCTTGGGTTGCATTAAAAAGGCGGCCGAGCAAGCTACCAGAAGCAAGCTAGCAAGCAGCACCCCTCCACAGCCTGTCTCCAGGCTCCTGTCCTGACTTTCTTGCGAAAGCTGTAAGATTAAATAAACCCTTTTCTCCCCAAGTTGCTTTCTGTTGTGATGTCTTATCACAGCAATAAAAAAATTCCTAAAACATCAGTCAGTATTTACAGGCATAAGCAAGCTTATCAGTTTAAAATTATGATGGAAGCACTGTGACGCTCATGGCTGGGAAACTCACAAATTCAAGACACATAGTCATCCTGGCATGAGCCAGTGTTTGGCTCTCTCTGCCCTCTGTCTTAGTTTTTAGCTTGTTGACCTTTAACGTGGTCCAGTTTGGGTGTGAAAAGTCACTCTGCTCTCCTCTGTGGCTAAGAAAAGCTGGAAAAGAGAGAAGGGTTCTATATCTCACTTGGGATGAGCCAGGGAGTGGTTTGGGGCTAGGTGATCGTGTATAATTATAATGGCAGGTAAGCAGCCGGGCACCAAGTATAGACTCTCACGGTGGTGGCTTGCAAGTTTGGTCCCTAGTTGGACTGGTTTAGGAAGGATTAGGAGGTGTGGCCTTGTTGTAAGAGGTAATGTAATCAAACCCTTAATTAAACGCTTTCCTTTATCAGCTGCCTTGGTCATAGTGTCTCTTCATAGCAAACAGAGCAATAAAATAACCAAGACATTTACCTTCCACAGGCACTGAACACAGAGAGTCCATGCTTTTAGCTGGTCGGATAGTAGCCTTCTCCACTAAAGACAACAGAAAAAAATGTCCCCGGTGAGTACATATCAAGAAGAAGCATTCAGAACAATAGAACAATAGGCCAGGATGTAAGCATATGAGAAAAATTTCCAGAAAACATTTTCAAGTAGTTATAAAATATTTTCTCCTTACAAAATTGCCCCATTTCCACTCTACATGTTCCTACTTTCCTAATGGGGACTGACCTTATGATGAGAGGGTGCAGATGGGGTTCATTACTATTTTACAAATAAAGGTAAGTTGTAATTTTGTCAAATGAGAAGTCCTGAATCCAGCTTAATTGTACAAAAAGCGCTCAAGAAATTGGAACAATGGCTTAGTGGTTAACAGCTCAGCTCTTCCAGAAGACCTGAGTTTGATTCCTAGCACCCATATGGCATCTTGTAACTGTCTGTAACTCCAGTCCTAAGGGATCTGATACCCTCTTCTGGCCTCCTATGACATAGACACACATTCAGGCAAACATCCATACACACAAAATAATAATAAAAGTAATTTTTAAAATTTACTCAAAAGTGAATTCATGGGGTAGACTCTAAGGGCAATGTGTCTTATCTGGTGGACTGGACAATGGGATTGTTGGCTACAACCATATCTAGGAGCATCAGGAACCTGGGGCATCACATGAGAAGGCCTGGGTGCCACCATCAGCTTTTCCCCAGGGGCTATGCTCTGTGGAACTTGTAGACTGTTTTTCACCCGCCAGCCGCAACCAGTGACCAGATCCCTACCAAACCAGAGTCTGTTTGAACAGACTACGCAGCTGGTGTACTTTATGCCTCATGGTAGGCTAACACAGATGGGGCTGAGGGAAATTTTAAGTTTAAATGAGTCAAGAACCCAGTTCAAGGCTAAAACACTCCTAGGTTGGAAACTTAGCTCTTCAGTACATCAGGGATGGGAGGAGTCAGGCTATGGAGGCAGAGACCTCACCATCAGCTTAGTGACTTGCTGGGATAGGCTACCTTCTGGGAGACTCTGTCCCCATTCTCCATTCCCCATTCCCTTGCCTCCAGTCCTCCACCGTGCACTGAAGCAGCATGAGACTCCCCAGGAGTGAAGGAGATGCCAGTATGGCCACAGCCCTAGACTTCCTGACCTGCAAACTGTAAACTATTATTCTTCATAAGTTACCCAGCCACAGGGATTCTCTTACTGCGAAGGAAACAGGATTAGGGCACATATTCCTTCCAGGTCACACTTGCTAGGGGGAAGAAGAGAACTTGGAAGCTAAAAAGGAGGTCAGGACCAACTCCCACTAAGGTAGCTCTGGGTTTAGACAGATCCAGGATTGAGTTTTGACTTTGCTATTTTGTGGATGTATAACCCCAGAGATGCAGCCTTTTAAAGATTCTCTCTCTCTCTCTCTTTCTCTCTCTCAGTTTGTGGTTTTTCAAGGCAGGGTTTCTCTGTGTAGCCCTGGCTGTCCTAGAACTCGCTCTGTAGACCAGGCTGGTCTCTAACTCAAAAGATTTTTCTGCCTCTGTCTCCTGAGTGCTGGGATTAAAGGCTTGAGCCACCACACCTGGCAGATTACACCTTTTTTTTTTTTTTCATGAATAAAAGACAACAAACTTGTTAAGACTAAATGAGAAATAACTATAAAGTAATTGTTTTGTTCTAAATTGGAATAAATTCTCAAGTAAAAATCACACATAGTAAAAAAGAAAAAAAATCACACATAGTGATTTACAGACCAGCTAGGGCGACAATAGTGAGAATCCATCTCACAAAACAAAAGACAACCTAACAAAACATACTGCTTATGGGTGTTAGGATCAGTCAGTGCTCACTGCAGGGGAAGACTCGAGGTTGTTTCACAAGCAGCAGCCAGAGTTGGCGCTAACTCAAGTTGGGAAATAACTCATGCCTGTTTTTATTCTTCTTAAAATTCCCCCGCTTTCTCCCCTAATCCAAACCCTCCTCTTCTAAGAGGTTTTGACTTAGATGTTTGGCCTCTGGGACTTGGGGATTCACTGTGACTCGGCCACACGGGAGGGTAGGTTGCTGCTTCACTCACGCTCTCTAAAGGGACCCAGGGCCTCCAACCTCCTCACTCTCAACAGCATGCCAAGGGTCTTACCCTTCAAGAGCCGCTGTTTGTACAGGATCATAAACTGATTTATCATCCTGAAGCTGCCTGGCCGGCGTCCCTCCATCTGTGTATTCTGAGACGTGCTATGCCTTCGTGTCCTATGTCTCCCTAGTTTCCATGTGTTGACCCTAAGGGGCAGGGTCCAGGGAATCACCAGGTAACCCCTCCTCCACCCAAGCCCTGTAGCTTTCATCAGTAGCTCCCAAGCATTCCACTTCTCTCTGTAATAACTCAATGCTTAGGATCTGTTGGCTCATGCCTATACTTAGAGGATATTTTTGCCTGAGGAGTTGATCTGGCCTCCTGGAGGTGTGCCCACCAGTCCTTTACTAGAAATTGAACCTTATGCATTCCAGGCTGTCTTCAAACTCACTATACAGCTGAGGATGACCTTAAGATCCAGATTCTCCTGCCTCTACCTCCTAAGTGCTGAGATCACAGGCATGTACTACCGTGTCAAGTTTGTGCACTGCTGGAGGATTGAACCTAGTGACTCTTTTGTGTCAAAGAACTCTCCTGAGCTTTGTTCTCAGTTCTCACCATCACCTCCCCTCCCCTGTCCCCAACCCCCAGTCTTCTGGTAACCTTTGTGGCCTTGGTTCATTGTAATGATTCCAGCCCTCATGGCTTTGGTGGTTCCTCAGCTCAGGAGTTTATTTTGATACAAAACAAATTTAAATTGAAACCAGTGTCTGGGATTTGGTCCAAAGTTTATGCACCCGTGTTCAGTGACTACTTCATTTTTCCCCCTTACCTGCTCTGATCTGTTTAGTTTTCCCAATGTGCTTAAACATGTCCTTCTCCCTGCTGCCAACCCAATAAACTCCCAATACTATTCGTGGTTAATCAATTTTTAAAATGCCCCGAGGGGGCCTGGGAAATGGCTCAGCAGGGAAAGTGCTTGCTCTGCAACATGAGGGCTTGAGTTTGGATCCCCTGCGTGCACAGCAAAACAAAGCCAGCAGCATGCGCCTGTAATCCCAGTGGTGGGGAGACAGAGAGAGGTTGTGTGTGTGCTGGGAGGAGGGGGTTCTGGTCATGCAGTCTACCCAGAACCGTTCAGTGAGAAACCATGTCTCAAACAAAGCAAGCTGGAAGGCAATAGAGGATCACACCTGACACTGACCTGTAGCCTCCAAACGTGCCCACTTAAGTGCACACATCCAAAACACACTCCACGTGCACATACTAAATTTTTAAATACCCCCTGTCGTGGAAATTTTGACACAGTGTTTCTACGTGCCAGTCTTCTGATTTCCCTTTCATATACATACACAGAAGTGTTGCAAAGCTATGTGCCACATTCGGAGACCACACTGGAAAGTAACGTTACAGGCTTCTGTGGCCTGTCTTTGAGTGCAAATTCTGATAGAATTATGTCCATTAGCCACATATTGCAGTTCTGGCCTTCAGTTTCTAGAGTTCTGAGCAATGCTGTTCTGGCTGAAGCAGCCACTCTAGCAACAGCCACTCTAGCAACAGCCACTCTAGCAACA
>NW_026596064.1:16941975-16962529 GCF_907164565.1 Psammomys obesus
AGCCACTCTAGCAACAGCCACTCTAGCAACAGCCACTCTAGCAACAGTCTTTCTTGCAGCAGTCACTGTAGCAGTAGTCAAAGTCGCCAGGAGCCGCTTGTATTGACCTCATTGGTTGGATCATTTTACTCCTACATCCCACAGTGGCTCAGCTGGCTTGGTTTTACATCCAGTTAGTTGATTTTAAGAGCTTAATCCAGTGGCTTTCCACCTGGCTGGGTGGCAGAACTACTTTAGGGAGTTTTTGTTGTTGTTTGTTTTTGTTTCAAATCAGATACTCAGCCCTTGCCACAGACCTCTCAAGGACAAACTGCAGTGTCTGTGAGCGGCCTTCTGGGTGACTCTGAGTCAGTGCTCAGCTGAGCACAGGACATCCACGAACTCAGCCACCATTTGGTCCAGCACTTTGGGTTTGTGTCTTTTGAAAACTCACCTGGGGGTAGTGGCATTCTTTCTAACTCAAGATCAAAGCACGTCATCTATTTCATCTTTAAGGCTCACCCATTTTGTTTTCTTGATTTTTGCCTTTCTATTTCTGGCCTCTTCCGTTCTGTAACAAACCCTCTCTTCAATGTGCTTGTCAATCTGTCATCACAGACTAGGGGGTTCCAGTCAAGGTGCTCACTCTTCCTCCCACACTGTCCTCGAAGAGTCCTAATTTCTTGATTGTCTCAGTTCAGCCATGCTGTTCTTGTCACCTGGGCTAGCTTTGCAGTTATGAACGGTATGTTACAGATATCTACCCAGAATCCCTTTCCCTTTGCTCTCTTCACAGAGCTCCTGTACATCTGAGATTTAGTTTCCATTCCTCATGCCAGTGATTGGTTCAGAACCCAGGTCCGTCAGACCTGGGGCTTCACTGTGGTCCAGTGAAAGCTATTGGGATTAGGGAAGATGGACTAGACAGTGGTTCCCTCCATCCCTCCTTTTATCAATTTCTTTTCTTTGTTCAGAAACAAACCCATGGGGAAGTCCCCCCGTTTAACATCATGACTCGGAGGGTGAAGGGACAGGCCTTCTACGGAGCAAGCTACCAGAAGTGGCATTTCTTCTGCCTTTGAGGACCGCTCAATGAGAAAAGCTGCCTTGATAGCTGCAGGCAAGGAAGGCAGTCTAGGATGGCACTGACACCAAGAGTCCAGAACAGCTAAGGATGACATGATGAAAGGAGGACACAGCACAGTGTTAACTTACCCTCTCTCAATTGGAATGTCCTGTTCTGTCGCTGAACTGAATTTACTTTTATTTATAGTCACTGTGCCTGCTGCCTACAAGACATCCTTCAACATGCAACAGGTAAACACAACTCAGGTTCCTAATATTTTTATTTTCTGTCCCTTGTGAAATTATCACTCAGCCTAGATAAAGAATTTAGAAATATTACTCCTTGGTTTTCCTATAGGAATTAATTTCTTCCCAACACTTTCTTAATATTTCAAACATTGATAAAAATTCAACTTTTTCTGAACCTACCAGCTAGTTTCAATAGTTATCGGCATCTTTACATGTATTTGTTTTGTCTGTTTTACACCTATACTTTCCCAAATCATTTGAAAGTAAGTCTTAGGAACCATTAACATACACTATAAAATTTAAGATTTCCTCAGAATTACCCAGTAGCCAGTTCCTAGCCACAGTTTTTTATTTGTCCTGAAAATTGTCTTTGTAGCTTTTTAAAAAGCAAACTAACAAACCAGGATCCAGATGAGAGCTGGTCCTTGTATTTGTGCATTCACACTTCCCACTAAGTCACTGTGAGAGTTTTTCTTGGTCTCCTCTTCCTGACACCGAATTCAAGATGGATTGATTAGATTCTGTACTAGGCATTGGATCCCTCCATTCCTCCTTTTATCAATTTCTTTTCTTTATTCAGAAACAAACCCATGGGGAAGTACCCCCGTTTGACATCACAGCTCTGAGGGCGAAGGGACAGGCCTTCTTTACGCAACTAATAGACAACAGCTTCCTGGGAAAGCTATGGAAATAACTGTTGCAGGCGAGAGCTGACCAATGTTGCTGACATACATGGCACACGGCACTTTAACCTTGTAACCCAAACCAACTTTTCAAACACTTGAGGCATTGCATGACCCAGAGGCAGGCAGAGCACAGTCTTTTTAGATTGCCTGAAAAGCTTCATGACCGCAGTCTAACTACGAGAGAGCCTCAGACACGCCCACGTGGAGGCACAGTGTTCTTCAAAGTACCATGTTCTGAGAAGCTAAAGAACGATCCTGTTTTGGAGGAGACTGAGGTTGTATGACAACCAAATAAAGTATGGATTCCAGGTTTAGACTTGGACCAGAAAAAGGACATTAGTGGACACCTGGTTAAGGGTGAATTAAGATACAAAAATCAGGTAATAGTGTTGCGTTAATTTTATCTTTTTGTTTTGATAACATTATAGTTGTGAAAGATGTTAGCATTAGGGGGATTTATGCGTGGTATAGACATTGAACCCTTTCGTAAGTAAAGCAGCAGCAGCAGCAGCATCTTAAAAAACAAACCTGAGTGACCCTGAAAGCTTCTATTTTGGACCGGTTAATTTGAAGTGATCAAATGTGAAGCCGGGCTAAGAAAACACTGGTGCCTCAGTGTTTTCTCACAGTGCTGATTCTCACCTGAAAGCCTCTGTCCTCTCACGAACACACTCCCATTCCTGCTCAGCTTGGATTTAGAGTCCGATCCAGAACGCCCCAGGTTAAATATCGATTTCCACTTCTTTGATTTGCTGGAAAGTTTTCTCCTAAAATAACCCAGCCATACAGGTTAGTGGTGCTTGGAATCACAAGGCAGTGTTTTGTTTTGAGATAGGGTCCTTAGGTAGACCAGGCTGGCTTGAGCTCCTGGTCATCTCTGCCATGTTGAGAAGGAACATCATAGCTGTAGTCTTAGTCATGAATGGCTCTGGTGTTTCTAGAAGTTTCCCTCTAGAATCCAAGTTGTACCTGACTTTAGCCTGTCTGGGGATGCCCTGGGTGATCAAACAAGATAAGGCAAAGAAAGCCCCTTCTCCTCAGAACTACTAAAGTCTATCAAAGGCAGGGGTGGGAAGCAGACAGAGGCAGCTAGCTGTCAGCGGGGCAGTCAGAGACCACAAGTGAACACACAGGCCTGAGATCTGGTAGGAAGTCTCCGAAGCGCTGTAGTCCTGGCTCTTCAAACATGCAGGTTGTTTGTTTGTTTGTTTGTTTGTTTGTTTAAAGATGAGTGTTCAGGCCAGAGGTGGTGGGGTATGCCTTTAATCCCAGCACGAGAGAAGCCAAGACAGGTGAATCTCTGTGAGTTCGAGGCCAGCCTGGTCTACAGACCAAGTTTTAGAACAGGGCTATGTAAAGAGACCCTGTCCCAAACAAACAAACAAAGAGGAGCAAACAATTAAGACCATAAATCTCACTTCTGTGCTTTCTGCCAGGTGGCCATATGGCTAGGATATCTATTGGGGAAGTGAGGTCTGATAAAAAAAACTCAAAATGGAGGGATGAGAAAGCAGGCCGGTAAAAGAGTCTGTTTTGGTATGACTGGGGAGAGCTATGGTTTGCCAGCTGGGGTCAGCGGTCATTGTAAAGAAACGGGTAAGGGCAGGCAGGCCTCTTGCTCAGTCTCCTACCAGGCTGCTTGGGGATGGGAATGAGGGTTAAGTGACACAGCATTGGGCTGGCTTCTGAGAACCTGGCACCACCAGGGGGCACCACAGAGCCCTGCTTCAGATACAACCAGCCATGAAGTTCAGGATGAAACCTTTTCCCTACGCGGCTCTCACTGAACACTGGGTCTTGGTTTTGGCATGTCTTTATGATCAGTCGGAGACAAGTTTGCATACTTGTTGGTTTCTATCAGACTTGGCTTGATGGTCTAAGCACTTAGCCTTGGGGTGTATCGTATAGAGGAGCATATATTTAGCTTGGTATAGTGCTGTGGCTGAAAGCAGAGAGAATGCAGGAGATGGTCTCTCTGAGGTACCTACCCTTCCTCATCCCTGGGAGGGAGTCTTATTTGGTATTGCTTTAGAGAGAGATGCTATGTGTTTAGTTTTAAGAAGGTTCGATCCATCTGCTCTAGGAAACAGAGTGGTTCCCTCCACCCCAGCCCCAGGAAAGTTCAGGTGTGTTATTCCTACAGTGCAAGCCTTCTGTAGTTACCAAGGGTAGCTGGCCTCTTCCTCTCTGAACAGCTTGTTGTCTTGGGGAAGAGACTGACTCACTAAACAGAAAGGATGACACCATCCAATAAAAAAGGAACAAAACAAAACAACTGTACCTTCACCTACTGCCTGCTAAAGGGTAGGACTCTTGTCCCAGTCACGATGGGGGACAGTGAGTGGGTAAAGACTAAGGTTGTAGGGGAAGAAGAAAGAAAGAAAGAAAGAAAGAAAGAAAGAAAGAAAGAAAGAAAGAAAGAAAGAAAGAAAGAAAGAAAATACCCTGTGGTTACCAATGGCGGTTTGTTTTGGAAGGAAAGATTGGGGAGATGGCTTGGTCAATAAAGTGCTTGTTATTCAACATGAAGGCCTGAGTTGGACCTAAGATTCCAAGTGAACAGAGCCGAACAAGGAGGCACATGCTTGCAATCCAGTGTCTGGAAGGCAAAGGCAGGTGAATCCCTGGGCTCATAGACCACCTGGTTTAGCCTATTCCACGAGCCCCAGGCCAAACAGGTGTTTAGCTCCCGAGGAACAAGGAACAAGCTGTCTCCTGGCTTCCACATACATGCAAACCTATGCGCACATGTCCACATGAACACACACACAAATGTCTGTATATAGACAGACACAAAAGGAGTAAGGTGTGTGTGTGTGTGTGTGTGTGTGTGTGTGTGTGTGTGCGCGCGCGTGCACGCACACGCGCTTCTGTGAGTGAGGCCGTCCCTGGCAGACTGAGAAGAAGCAAGAAAGCCAGACATGCCATCTCCAAATGCTGCCACCAGACGCTGTCTGACTAGAGTGGCCCCACTTGTCAACATGCGACACTGCATGCCTTTTGCAGTGTCATGTAAGGGTTGAGGTTATGACGAGGGAGGAAAGTTTTCATTTTTGGCAACTCACTTTTGTAAACTTCAGGCCTGTTTTGTCTACACTCTGGAGAAAGAGACCCAAGGTTCGTCTGGGTCTTTGGTCAGAAGATAAGAGCTCACAGTAAATCTGGGGCGGGGGATAAAGGCATCACCACAGACAGTGGTGAGAACTGTGGAGACGGCGCCCTTTTAGAACATTTCTTTGTGCCCTACCTGGACTGCGCCCCAACCCATACTGTTATTACTCTTGGCCCCAAGACTGGACACCTCCCCTCCTTTTCCCTCTCCACCCTCAAAGCCTTCAGAATTCTGTGAGAATGCCAATTACTTGTCTGGTAACTCGAGGACTGTGTGGAAGAGGCTGCCCATGGGAGGGACAATCTCCGGAAGGCTGTTCTCTCTTCTTTCCTTCCGAGCAGGGTGATTTGTTGCCAGGCTTCGGGCCTGAGCCTCCTCCAGGCTTACCAACTTCATGGGCAGGGACAGGGCTGGCAAGGTCAGGCTCTTCGTGATGGTGCGGCTTTCTGTAAAGCAAAGAAATGAGTCTGGCTTGGGAGCAGGTCGGGGCTCCTGGCTTAGTCAGATCTCTTATCTCTACCCCTTCCCCTTGAACTCCTTGACAGGGGGCTGCATGCCAACTGTGGCTTGGGCACAGGAGAGCCTGGGGCAGAGGTTGCACATAGGAAACTCTCAGCTCTCCTGCCTGCAGTGAGTGAAGGGCATCAAGGGGCTTCAGGAAGTGACTGCTTTCTGTACTTCACATGAGGTGATTGTTCATACGCTCATTTGTCCATTTCACAAATATTTATTGAGCACTTACTGTGATCCAGGGTTACAGCAATGGTTCTTTAATACTGAAAACTCTGCTAAGTGCTTTCGTCAGATAAGAGTGTGGCTTAACTCAGCTAAGATAAAACAGGAGGCTGCTCCCCACCTCCCTGTTTGCCTCCCCAACTGAGGAACACACGCTCTAAGGCCATGGCTGGCTGGAGACTACTTTCTCTAGGCTTCTGTCTCTAGAGGCACAGGTCATTAAAAGAGTGTACTATTCCCTCAGAGAGAGGTAGCTTTTTCCTCAGTACATACTCATCTTTCAGTGCTTATCTTATTAACCAGTTGTGCCTCCTCAGTGGTATTCCTTTTAGGAAGAAAGTGAGGAAGGCATGGTTGATGTATAAGAGTCTCCCTTCTCTGCCAATGGTTCTTAACTTGAGGCAATTTCTGCACACCCTTCCCTCACTCTACCAAAGGATATCTGGAAGTATCTGGAGACATTTTGTTTTTTACTGGCCTTGAATCTGCTACGAAACCAAGGATGACTCTGAACTTTGAACCTCCTGCATTCAACTCTATCGTGCTATGATTACAGGTGTGTGCCACCATGCCTGGCTCTGGAGAGGTCTTCTCTTCTTCTTCCTCCTCTTCCTCTTCTGTCTCACCTGTCTGACACTTCTTCTGATTAAAAATTAATATTTATATGTATATGTCTGTGTGAATGTATGCCACGTGTCTACAGGAGTCCCCAAATGGCATAAGAGGGTATCAGGTGCCCTGGAGCTGGAGCCACAGACAGTTGGAGGCTGCCGGAAACTGCCTCCAGTCCTTTGGAAGAGCAGCGAGTGCTTCTCACCACGGAGCAACCTCTCTAGCACCCTGAGGACATTTCGATCATTACGAATGCATGTGACAGAGCTACCGGCACCTGGTATCTGGGTCACTCTCTTGATTGGTGGTTGATGTGGATGATTCCACCCCTAAGTGCAAGAAGACAAGCTGAGGTAGCCCCGATGGGGACAGTAGTAATCTGTGTCCCCACACACCCATCATCAGGTGACTTGTATTGGAAAACAACTTTTAAACATGAATGGTCACTGAGGCGATTCTGGTTGACCAGATTTCTGATATATATAAATGAAGCTCATAGAAGTTCAAATAGCACAAACTAGCTCACTCCTAGGGTTTACTGTGCCATTTATAAGCTGTACATAAATAACTTTTTTTTTTTTTGGAATGCTTGCTGCCTGATACAGAGCAGAGGAAAGTACTCAAAAACAGTTGCACAGAGAAGCATTCCCGATCTACCTGTGAGCGTGAACACACAGCCTCTGCTCACTTACAGCCTCAAGGGGGAAGGCATAAGGCCCTTGTGAACGTAGTGAAAACCACAACGGAGAAAGAACGTTGTTCATGCCTTTACATGAGGAAGAACTCAGTAGCAAGGGATCGTTGTCTCAGTTCTATCACCATACCACACTCCAGGCAGAGGCCATGTATGCAGCTGATCAGAAACATGCTAAATCCATGCGCAAATGCACCCATTGCTGTATCCTACAGATCCGTGTCTAACCCTGACATTGTGGCCAGAATCTGCTACACCATAACAGTGGAGTATCACAGAGAGCAGCACAGCGGCTGTCACTTGTCACACAATATGATACTCAATCAAATCCACCCCTCCTCCGACACACACACACACACACACACACACACACACACACACACACATACACACGTCATGTATTATTATTTGCTTGAATACCAGCGCAGGCTGGCCTCAAACTCTCCATGCAGCCGAGCCTGACCTGGGATGCCTGCTTCCCCTTTCATACTCACTTATTTGGGGGAGTCTAGGGCTGGGGCAGTAGGGGAGGCTAGGTTTACAGGGGATATGCCAGGGGGGAGCTATTACCGTCCTGCTGTGGAGCCCCTGGAGCACCTCCGCTGAAGATTTGATCAGCATGATTCAGTATGAACTCGATCACCACCTGCTGGACGCGGACTGCCAAAAAGGCGGCATCTCCATTGCAAATAGTGGCTTCGATTTTTTTACACCTGCATGGAAGGAACGTATTCGGAGTCAGTCTGCCTCCTAAAAGGGGGGCAGTGGGACCAATTGGAGAGTCTCCCGGTGATGAAGCCGAACCCAATGAATCGACTGGATATTACTGTCACCTGGTCTGCATGACAGGACTCTAAACACTGCCCACAGATGTGCACAACTGACTTCTCTACTTCAGGGCGCTCCTTTCCACCTTTACCCCGTTGTCCCATGGGTCAAGTGATCATTTATAATTTTCACGAAGCAGCTGACTCAGGTTCGTAGCCATCTGCAACCTCACCACAGCCAAGAGAGGTCTGTGAACTCCAGGGAGCAAAAAGGCCTTTTGAAGAAGTGGGTAACACACAGATGTGGCCACAACTTTAGCCACACTGGGATGATAGCCAACAAATGCCTCTGGAACCAGAGTTTCCAAGCGAGCAGGCCAAGAGCTCGAGATCTTAAAGGCAGTTTTAATTCATATACGCTATAAAAAGATCACTTAGTCATGGGTCTGTCTTCCAGGGCTTCGGCTTTGAAACACCCAGGCTTTGCTTCCATGTGTGGGCTGTTCTGAGCCCGTGGAATGGTAGTTACCTGAGGAGGTTTGGGGCCCACACCAAGGCCAGGTTCCGGGCATGCATGTTGGTCTTGCTGCTGAATGAAGCGATGTGGGCCAGGTGCCGGATCAGGTATTCCAAGGTCCTGAAAGAGTGCATTCGTTTGTCTGACTTTTGGCAAAGTAAGAAAGGTCAGTGCCTACGTGAGGTCTGCCGCTTGAAGGTCACATCCAATCTGGGACTGAAGAGTCTCTATGTCATGAACTTTGAAGGAACACTGGGAAGAGATCATGACTGAAGAAGGTAGCTTTCTTGACTCCAGGGCCACTGACTCAGTTTGGGGACAGGTGTTGGTGTTGTCAGATGTCAGCGGAGACCACTGGAGCAGGTCGAGAGACAGGAACAGGGAACCACAGATGGCAGGCCCTGAGCTCTTAGTAACAACTCCCTTCTTTTCCATCCTGGGAAAATTCACCTCCCCATGACTCTCAACTAGGGTCTCGTCTCGACTCTTAGAGGACAGCCATCTTAGCTACAGGTTTACTAACTAATGGGCTCTTGCTAACAGGCCCATTTCACAGACCAACATTTGCCAATCGCAGGAAGTTCTCTCTAACACTGCAACAAACTCTACCGACACTGGGAAAGTTAGTACCATTTGCGCTAATCTGTGAGACCAGAAAAGATGGGGATGGTGTCTGGGTTAATCTTAACAAAAAAAAATTTTTTTTAAAGTACATTGGTATTTTGACTGCATGTATGTCTGTGTGAAGGTGCTGGATCCACCGGAACAGGAATTAGAGACAGTTGTGAGCTGCCATGTGGGTGCTGGGAATTGAAGCCGGGCCCTCTGGAAGAGCAGCCCGTGCTCCTAACCACTGAGCCATCTCTCCAGCCCATCTGGGCTAACCTTAAGGAGCCAGTAGACATAATAGTCAGTGATCATGAGTCACAGTCACCCCTGGCTTTAAGGCCGTCTGGGTTTCCAAAGGTTCGTTTGTAGTATAATTCTGGGTATGAGGACGTCACCATGAGGCTGGCTTGTGTGATTGCAGTGGCTTTCTTTGGGACTCCGATGAGTGCCCTGCCAGTGGAGGCAGGTTGCTCTTGGCTGCCAGCATCCCTGGTCAGACATACACTCATTTTCAAACGCCTCCAGGAAAGCCACCACCTGTTTGCTTCCGATGCCACACCTCCCCGCCTCCTCCTTGATGCTCATTTACCATGCCAGGTGCATGTTTTTCTCTTACCTATAATGGGGCGGGGGGAGCTCCTGGATAACATTCTGGATTCGGGCCAGCTGGCCTTCTTCCGGGCAATGAGATACTGCTTCCTGTGGAGAAGAACCGGAAGTACCCGGTGAGCACCCAGGAGCCGGGACCCTGCCTGCCTGTGCTGGTCTTACTCAGGACTCAGGTCCTTCAGCCTTATGACTGCACCTGCAGACCCTGTTGGAGAAGCCTTCTTATCTGGGGCAGCAGCCCCCCAAATGCCCTTTCTGAGTTTCACTGAGTCACGTGTCTTCCATCTGTATGCACCCGGGAGGGGAGGGGATGGGCCTCCGTGTGCCCTCAGATGTTTTTGTCTGAGAAAGACCGTGTAGGAACTGAAAGTGTCCTGTGTGACAGAGAGGCAGCACAAGGCACAGAAGTCACAGGGACACACGTCCACTCAGCCCCTGTGGGTGTGAACAGCTACTCACTTGTCACCTAGCTTGTCACTATTCCGTGACTCCTGGCCCTCAGTTGCTGCCTGTTTTAGCTGCCAAGAGGCAGAGAAGACGAGCCTTTCTTATCGGGGATGAGGGTTTTGTCCTCAGGATCTGGTGGCCCTGCCCTGATTTGCTATCTGCTTGTTTCCTGTGTGGGCATTTTGTTCCCGTCAGTCCAGGGCCTCGCAGGGGAGGCAGGAACACCATGAGGACAGCGTGATGACAGGCTGGCTCACGTCCATCTCTGGCTAGCCCGAGGCTGCTGCCTGACACTCGACGATTCTTCGATTTCAGCCCTGTTTCCTATCTTGGGACTATATCCTGCCTGTGTGTGATGATTAGAATGGATGGTCAGCTTGACAGCATCTAAAATCACCACAGGGACAAGTCTTCTGGCAGGCCCTCGAATGACTATCTAGATGAGGTTAACTGAAGCAAGGAGAAGCACCCTAAATATGGACGGTGCCATTCTGTAGGCTGGGGTCCTGTAGTTACTAAAAAGGTGCAACAAAAAGGGACAGCCGAACACAATCACTCTGTTTCCTGACTCGGTGCAGCATGGACTAGCTGCCTCCTGCTCTCGAATCTGCTTTGACAATCGCCAGCGGCTGTGATATAAGCAAAAAAAGGAAGATCCAAACCTGTGGGCTTTGTCCACTGTTGACGCACATTTATTTGTCAGCTGGCATTGCTGCCACTGTGGCATACTGGGTGTGGCTTAGCAGTAGAGCATTTGCTTAGCGTGCACAAGGCTGTGGGCTGGATTTCCAGCCCAGCAAAACAAACAAACCAACAGAGTTCCATGTGCTGCAATGCATGGCTCAGTGCTGATTGCAAGGTTCTCAGAAGGGTGAAGTGGGAAAGCCATGAGTTCGAGGCTTGCCTGGGCTACGGAGTAAATTCCAGGGCCTCCTGAGTAACATGTCGAGAGATCCTGTTTCAGAAACCAGTATGTTTATTATTATTGTTTGTGTGTGAGGGTATGTACACATGGTGTTGAGGTGAAGGTTGAGAACAGCTTGCAGGGGTTGGTTCTCTTTCCGTGATGTGGATGCCAAGGATCAAACTCAGGTCCTTGAGCTTGGCGGCAAGCACCTTTAATCACTGAGCCATCTTACTGTCCCCTGTCTTAAAACTTTAAAAAAAGGGGTTGTGGCTCTAGCTCAGCGATAAAGCATTTGCTTACCAAGTAAGAGGCCTTGGGTCCAGCCCCTGGCACCACGAAACAAAATCCCAACAACAATAACAAACACCCACACTTATACTCTTAGCCATAATAGTTTTTAGACACTCACTGCTCACTGAAAGCAGAAGCCAGCTAACTTTCAGGACACCCATTGTCTGCTGGGCCCTCCCCTCGACCACCTCTACTGTGTATGTTCTGACTTAAAAAGAATCTAAGGTCCTGCCTGGAACTCCCTACCCTCTTACCCCCGCTCCCACACTGCTCCCACGCTGGACAATGTTATGGGTCAACATGCTCCAGCTCCCCCATTTCCTGACTTGTTTTTAAATTAAAATCTAAGGCTGGCATACAAAGTGACGGGGTTTGTTTTGGTGTTTTAATTCTCTATACACACTGGCCCCGGCCAGAGAACCGTGTCTCTTGTCTTCCTATGTCTGTCTCTGCCATATTCCCTTTGAAACAGGGTCTCTTGCTCAGCCTGGAACTTTACAGTTAGCTCCAGAGGTCCTGGTGTCTCCCACATCACCCCAGAGGTGCCTGTGTCTTTGTCTAGTTTTTATGTGGGTGATGAGGACCAGCACTCAAGGCCTCAGTGTGGGCATCAAGTGCCCTTACCCACTGAGCCATTTACCCAGCTCACAGCTCTTTTTCAATGGAAGTAAAACATATCTATCTATCTACATATCCATCCATCCATCCATCCATCCATCCATCCATCCATCCATCATTTTATCTCTATTCATCTCTGCCCATCTCTATCTACCCATCTATGTATCTATATCCTCTCTCTCTCTCTTTCTCTCTCTCTAATTTATATAGGCCCACTATTTTAAGATGTCAGTCAGACATCTCAATGTGAGGAATTTGAGTTGCCTCTCCCTAAGAAGGGGGAAATGTGGTTTGGAGTGTCATTGTCACAGCTCTCGCTCCCTGGTGGGTGTTCCTGCTGTGACTGGGGCCAGCAGTAGCATCTGTTGCCCTTCTGCTTTTTGGGACATACAAGACGGAGGGACAGGCGTGTGTGAGACTTCTATGAAGGAGCCCCACACCTATCTTTTCTTTCCTGGAGCATTATTTAGAAAACAAAATGTCAGGGACTACACTCCCAGCAGGCAAGGAGAAGCTGACAGGAGAAGGGAAGGTGAGCCCTCCTGGCAGCCCGGGCTACAGAATACAGCATGGATCCTCACAGTTTGTTTCCGTGGTGCACACACGGACGAAGATTCAGGAGGCTGCAAGACTGTCTCTGCATAGCCACGACCAAGCTCTGCAGAACTTCATACCATTCCCCTCTTTACAAAAGGTTTCCAGTGCCGAACGTCAGGGCACTTGCCAGTAATAACAATGGAAAACTGAAAGATGAATTTGGGGAATAAAAGTGCAGGTGGAGATAGCAGCCCTGACGGAAAATTCCCTTAATATTTTAGGAAGCAGCTTAGTCACTGTCGTTCTCTGGAGCAAAGGGGCAGGCTAACCTGATGCTTGCTGGGCTCAGTGGGAACTGCCTCTTACGTCCTTAGCCACAGCCTCTCCCCCAGGAACTCACTTTCTTTTTCTTTCCATTTAATTACTTAACCAGACATAAGTCAGGCAGGCCTTGAACTCACAATCTCCCTGCCTTAGCCTCTCATGGTTGGTTTTATGGGAGGCTGACACAAAGCTTGGCTTAAATCCTCATTTTTTTTTCTCCAGGAGGTGGGGTTCTGGTCACAGCAAATTCAATTTTAATTTGTGTTCCCCAATTAAGACAGCAGATTCCATTGTTGGGCAATGTGAGAAGAGGAGCTGAAATTTTACCCACCCCAATCTGTATGTGTGTGTGTAGGAACTGGAAGAGAAAGATGGCCGACTTGGCTAATGTTTCAGTCTCAAAGGTCTGGGGTGGAGCTGCCATCACTTGTTTTCTCCATCACTGTCCCGATGATCACCCTCCTGAGCTCTGATGAGCCAGGCAAGGCCAGGGCTCTCATCCTGTCGGGTGGTTATTGTTCTAGGTTTCTGTTTTTTAGAAGCTACCTCTGTCCTACAGTTTGGGCCCTCCTGCCCAGACACCCGCCACCCCTGAGGTGGCCTAACATAAACAAGACAAAGGGCTTTCTTTTCCATGTTCACCCTGGGATCTATTAGAAAATTCATTCATATGTGTGTGTGTGTGTTTGGTGTGTGCATGTGTGCAAGCAAGAGGAAACATGCAAAAGTTGGTTTTTCCCCTTCCACTATGTGGGCCTTGGACAGCAGTGTTCAGCTTGTGAATCTCCCCACCTTTTTTGGGGTCAAACTACCTTTCTGCAGGGATCGCATATCAGATATTGACGTTATGATCCATAACGGAAGCAGGGTTATAGTTATGAAGTATCTATAGAAATAATTTATGGTTGGCGCTCACCACAACCTGAGGTTGCAAGCGTTGGGAAGCTTGAGAGCCACAGAACTTAGGTTGTCAGGATCAGGACCCTGTGCCTTTACCTTCTGAGCCACAGGGACCCCTGGCTACAGTTTTAAGGTTTATCAAGTACTTAAAACTTATTATAAACCATTTTTAATTAAATTATTAAATTATTAAATTAAATTAAATAGCTAGGTTTTGCTTTTTAAAAAGTAATGATCAGAAAAAAATTACAGGAAATAGTTCATTTTTTCCCTTGGAACTACAGACCTTCAGTCTCTGGGGCATAATTACGGTGTGGCTTCTGGATGGTGTTGGTGAGTGTGTTCTTATGATACACCGCCACTGTGCTTGTTCAGTGCCAGGAACTGGTCTCTCACGTCCTCTCAAGCCCAGCCTCTCCCCGACCCCAGGCCAGGGCCCTTGGACCTGCTGTTTCTTGTCACCCGCCTCACCAGATAGCGATACAATCTGCTCTCTCACGTTATCCCTGTCTGTTCAGATTCTGCCACGTGGAGAGGACCCTCGTGACCCTAAAATAGCAGTCAGCATCCATCTCTATCTCCCCAGCCCTGGGATATTTCTCTTCATGATGTTTATTAACAGCTCTCATGAAACATTGGCATATTGCAAGAGTTTTATCATTGCTCTCTCTCCGTCTCTCTTTCTCATTTAAAAAGAACTTTCAGCCAATTAGGATTGTATCTGTCTCGCTCACCATTACATCTGCAGGCCCCAGGACTATGCCTTCCAGCTGCCTGCAAAAAAGTCCTAACAAACAACTGTTGTTTGGAATGGAATAAACAAGTGGGCAAGTCAATGTTTCGCATTATGCCTGAAAACAGCGGACAGCCACATGTGGGCGACACCTTAGGGACGGTACCTCCCCAGGAGCACTCTCCATTGTGGTGAACACTGTCTTGCTGGGGTCAACTCTTTAACCCTGGACTCCTGGCAGGATGGCCAACCAGCTTGGTCTCCCCAAAGCTGAAGGTTTCTGTGGACACGCGTCTTTCAGATGTCTTCGGAGATTTATTTTTTATTTGTGTGTGTGTGTGTGTGTTTGCCTAATTTATTTGTGTCACTTGCATGGAGGTCTTTAAGCAGCCTAGAGGGCATGGGATCACCCTGCAACTGAAGTTATAGGTAGTTGTGAGCCCTGGTCTGTTCTTATCACATCCACAGATGTAACGGGTACTGGGTGGCCAAGCCCGCGTCCTTCCTAAGAGTAGTGGTGCTCCTTTCTGCGCACTCCTTTCTCCTCCCTATTTTATTTTTGAGTGAGTGTTAGCGCGCACATGCATGTCCGCATGCAGGCGCCCATAGAGGCAAGAGGTGTTGGATCTCCTTGGAGCTGGAGTTAAAAGCGGTTGTGAGCTGCCTAACTCAGGTGCTCTGAAAGAACTACACACCCATAACTGTGGAGCCACCTCTCCAGCCCCAAGGAGGGTCCAGTTTCAAAACTGTCTCTGGCAAGCCAAGACAGTTGCCTCCCAGCCGCCCCCCCCCCCCCCCCCCCCCCCACCGTCCCCGTAGCCATCTTGAGCTCACAACACACACACTTGTCACTGTGAGTGGGTAATCTGCCCCAAGCCACATTTTGGGTGACTTGTGTGAGCCAACAGACTTGCGAGCAAACATTCGCTGAGTAACCATTCCAACATTTTCTTGTAGCTAGAAGGGAGAAACATAAAAGGATAAGTAAAATAAACATGGTCCTGTCCTTAGGTAGCCTTTTTTTTTTTTGACAGCATTTCTCGGTATAGCCTTGGCTGGCCTGGAATTCTCTTCTGTAGACCAGGCTGACCTTGAGTTTAGAGATCCGCCTGCCTCGGCCTCCCAACTGCTGAGATTAAAGCCACCCTGCCCGGCTTAGGTAGTTTTTAATTCCACAAAGGAGACTGGTACGTGAAAGGACTTCATGGTGGATGTGGAGATGGCTCAGGGGAGCCCCAGGCCCCGTGTAAAATCTGGAACTGACCCATAGGTCTAGAATCCTACCAAGGGGATGAAAACGGGTGGAGGTTGCGTGTCCCTGGAGCCCTCCTGTTGCTAATGCAGCTGGTGCAAACGCTTGGCGAAAGACTTCCTCAAGGGAAAGGAGAAGCATGACAGAAAGCTACCCAAGACCCCCCCACATTTATATACACAGGGGCAGGCAGCCCCCTTCTTCTGGAAATGATCCTACTACCAATGCAATAAATACTTAAAGCATTATTTCCCCAGGAAATCCAAACTGGTACCTTTCATTTGAGTTTAAGAATTTTAACTCGATCAATGAGAAGAAAATTTAAGTCTGTCCTAACATGTTGCCTTTTTTTTTCTCTCTCTCTCTGCAGAGCAAGGTACATCGAATAATTGCTTCTAAAGATTCTAAAGACCAGGTTCTGTGTCCTGAAACATGGAAATGTTGCTTTATTTGAGAAAAAAAGAGTGGCGACTGTTGCAGCTGGGATTAAGTTCAGACCTTGAGTAGTGGGATGATCCTAGATTCTCCAGAGCATCCCCAAATGTAGTTTATATCTGTCCTCACAGGAGGGACACAGAGGGAGCACAGGCAGAAGAGAACTCGAGGTGACCCTGGGGCAGAGATTGAAGTGTACGGCTGAAAAATCCATAAATGTCAACAGCTATTAGGGCCAGAGGAGGCAAGGAATACTTCTCACTCCAGGGCGTCTGGAGGAGGCGCCCTCCCAGAAACCTGAAAGCCACCTCATGACGCGTTTCCAACGCCTTGACACTCTCTACAATCACTGGGAAGAGAGTCTCCAGGAGGGACTGTCTGGATCAGGTTGGCTTCTCTATGGGAACCATCTCCCACCCCCACCCCATCCCTAGAAACAGGGTCGCACTATGATGTACCCCTGGCTGGCCTGGAACTCACTGTGTAGACCAGGCTGGCATCAAACCCAGAGAGATCCGCCTGCCTCTGCCTCCCAAGCACAGGGATTAAAGGCGTGCGCCATTATGCCCAGCGCCTGGCATGAAGGGCTCTTCTTAATTGAGGGGATGAAGACAGTTCCTGAATGTGCTAAGCACTGCGGGTGCGTACAATGAGAGGGATAATTTGCAGGAGTCAGCTCTCTCCTTGCACCCCATGAGTCCTGAGGATTAAAATCAGATTGTTAGGCGTGGTATCGAGCACCTAGGCTTGCCTCCCGAAAGCCTCTAAGTTTCCTTTTTTTACGTTTTGTTTTATTATTTTATATGCATGGGTGTTTTGCCTGAGTGTGTCTGTGCCACTTACATGCAGTGCTCAAGGACGCCAGAAGAGGGCACCAGAGCCTCTAGAACTAGGGTTAAAGTTGTGGCCTTAAAAAACAGTGCGAGGCCATGTGAGTGCTAGGAATCGAACTCAGGCCCAAGGGAAGAGCAGCCAGTGCTGTTAACTTCGGAGTCATCTCTCCAGCTCTAAACTGATTTTGTCAGGCTACTTTGTCATAGCAACAGGAAATGAAACTAGGGCAGTCAGTTTGTGGTAATTTGTTACAGCAGTCACAGAAACTAGTTACTTCAGAGCTGAAAAAAAAATTTCCCTTTATTCTATTACTTAGAAGGGATCACTATCAACCTACTAATCCAAGAAGCAGAGAAGAAGGTGCCTCCCTCCCGCCCTCCCAGCCCCCAATACCAGCACCAGCATGCTTTCCTTTGCACTTGCAACAAACTGTTTTCTTCCTATTCAATTTCATACAGTGCCCAGGGAACATTCTTTAAAAATGTATCTTTTCCTGTCTACACACAGTTTTCAGACAATAGATTTGTCATTTATTTATCTTCAACAGTAAAGATGTAGCTACTCTCCAAAAATTTGGATGTTACGATATGGCAACAAATATAGTGGAACCTCAACTATCTGTGTTAACGTCTAATTATTCCTCTAAAACGGAGTCCCAGAGTTACTGGGTTAAAGAGCATAATGTTTTTCGAACAGCTTTCTGGGGCCACCCACCTAATTTACATTTCTAGTAGAAGATTGTCAAGAGTAGGTCTCCTTGCAGGCTTGCCAGCGTGGAATGTGATAGTCGCATTCACTTTGAAGCGGCCGAGATACACACAGATTAATACAAATAAATCTTGAAAAAAAATGTAATGAAGCTTCCAATTTTGAAATGCTAATTCAGAACACAAAAAGGCTTCAATAAAACATTTCTCTGGCAGTTGTATCTGATATATTGCTCTATTTAGGGCTATAGTAAACCCTTAAAAAATTCATTGAAAAGAGTCACCATGCTGAGACTCAGAGCCAACCTTTGGGCAGAGTGCAGGGAATCTTATGAAAGAAAGGGGAGATAGTAAGACATGGAGAGGACAGGAGCTCCACAAGGACAGCAACAGAACCAAGAAATCTGGGCACAGGGGTCTTTTCTGAGACTGATACTCCAACCAAGGTCCATTCATAGAGATAACCTAGAACCCCTGCACAGATGTAGCCCATGGTAGCTCAGTGTCCAAGTGGGTTCCCTAGTAATGGGAACAGGGGCTATCTCTGACATGAACTGATTGGCCTGCTTTTTGATCACCTTCCCCTGAGGGGGAAGCAGCCTTACCAGGCCACAGAGGAAGACAATGCAGCCACTCCTGATGAGACCTGATAGGCTAGGATCAGATGGAACGGAGGAGGACCTCTCCTATCAGTGAACTTGGGGAGGGGCATGGGTGGAGAAGGGGGAGGGAGTGTGGGATTAGGAGGGGAGGAGGGAGCTCCAGGGAGGATACAAAGTGAATAAAGTGTAATTAATAAAAATAAAAAAGAAAAATGTAATGAGCAAATATATCTTTCTGCTAGCTTTCACAAAACTGTTTCTCTGAATTGGCTTTGGAAGTCTTTTGTTTATTTATTAGGTGCAGTGTTGATGTATGCTCCTTTTTCTTGATAGGCAGTACTTCTCTACAAGTAAGGAATGGGGATCCCCTTGTCATTTTATTAAGAGTGTGTATTCTTCACAGACAGTTTCAGGTAGCGCTGGCTGGCCTCCCATTTGACGCAGAGCTGCCGCTGGTCCTGAATCCTCAATCCATTGTCTTCGCCACCCAGTGCTGAGGTTACAGGACGGCGCCGCCATGCTCTGATTGAGAGTGTGTGTGTGTGTGTGTGTGTGTGTGTGTGTGTGTGTGTGTGTGTCTTCTATTTTATGGGGCTTTTGCCAGAGTGTACACCTGTATACCACATAGTTGCCTGGTGCCTGAACAGGTCAGAAAAGTGTGTCAAATCCCCTTGGAACTAGAGTTACAGATGGTTGTGCACCAACGTGTGGGTCCCCTGAAGAGAAGCCAGTGCTCTTAACTACAAAGCCATCTCACCAGCCCAAGGGGAATAAATATATATGTAATATATATAATATATATAATTATTCCATATGCATAAATGTAACATACACATGTATATTACATATACATGTATATATATGATCTCTCCATCAATCTAAACTATCTTTCTGTAATTAATATTTTACCTTTTAACTTTAGTTAACATTTTACCTTTTAACTTTAATCAGTGTATTTTTTAGTATAGAAAAAGATAAGGCCCAATGGTCCAGTTTGTCAGATCTGTTGTTATTTTTTTCCCCTTTGCTTTTATTGTGAGGGCATTCTTCAGCACTTTGAGACCTGCTACACAGGAGGAAGGCAACTGGCTTCCCCTGTCCTTATCTGACTCTCAACACTGCTTGCGGACCCTGTCTGGCAGGGCCCTGTTGTGTTACTCAGTAGCTGAGGCTCTCAGAACCTGTCTTTGAATGGTGTGTTAGTGGTGAGGAGAATTTCAGTCTTTGTCTTCCTCCCTCTGAGCAGTACGTATCTGTGTATGAGTGACAGTAGTGCCTGCTTCATAAGGTACTGAGTAAGATCCTAATGAGTTTATAACCAAGTGGTCCCTCGCTACACGGCAGCTGTTATCATCGTTAAGATTCCTTTTCCATTAATCTTTTTAATCCTCTTATTTATCCCATTAGGTAGTATTTGGCTTCAAGGAAGTTAAACAGAATGTGAAAGCGTAATAGAACTGTTTCCACATCCCTGAAGGCTTGCTTGCACCATCACATTCGTTGCTGCAGTCAAAGATACCCACTAAACGATGAATTCTGCAGCACAATCAACATCACTAGGTCCTGCTTCCGTAGGAATTAGTGATCAAAAAAAACATGGCCATTTTGCTTTTTAGTGTCAATAAACTGTCTAAATTCATGTCATTCCCTTCCGTCAGATAAAAAGCTGACAAAATGTTGCCTTCTAGTTTTTTTTTCTTGTATTTTTTTTTCTATTTTTTTCTAGTCCCTGTGAGAGGGCTACAGATGAGCATTGTCAGGATAGGAGCAGGGATGGCGGTGGGAATTTTGAGCCAGTTTTGACAGAATTAGGAAGAAACCATTTCTGAAGCTTCTTCTCAAGAATTCCCCTTGGCCATTCGCAGCTCTCCATTAGCAGCTACAAGTGTCTGCAGTCACCAACATTTATGATTAAGTTTTCTGGGTGCTTTGGGCTATTTTTTTTTTATAAGATTCAATGTATTCTGTGGGAGACCTTATGAAAACTAATATACACAAGAGCTAGTACCACAGTCCTATCATTAAGATAAATACCACTCTTGAATTTTTCTCCTTTTAAACCTTTTACAAGAGTACTGTTGTTTTTTTTTTTTTCTTAAAAATTACTTGTGGTGTTTGTGTGTATGTGTGTGTGCACTCGCGTGTGCCTTGGCACGCGTGTGCAGGTTGAGGGACAAACTGTGGGGGTCGGTTCTATCTCTCTGCCACGCTGGTCTCAGAGACTGAATGTAGGTTGTTAGTCTGGGTGGCTGAGGCCCCTCATCACCTCAAGCTTGCCTTCCTTCCTTCCTTCCTTCCTTCCTTCCTTCCTTCCTTCCTTCCTTCCTTCCTTC
>NW_026596064.1:16962539-16979581 GCF_907164565.1 Psammomys obesus
TTCCTTCCTTCCTTCCTTCCTTCCTTCCTTCCTTCCTTCCTTCCTTCTTCCTTCCTTCCTTTTTAAGATTTATTTATTTTTATTTATATCTATGTAATTGGTTTGTTTGCATTACGTGTGTGCAGGGGACCCAAGGAAGCCTGAGGGTGTCAAACCTCCTGGAACTGGAGTTACAAGTGGTTTTAATGACTGAACCCTGAATCATCCTCCCTAGCCCTCCCAAGCCTTTCTTAAAATACACTCGTGTATCTCCCCCCTCCCCCCACTTTTCAATTCTCGCTGTGGTCTTGTTCGTGTATCATTGAAAACACTTAATTCCACTGTTTTTAGGTTCTAAGCTCAAGTCCTAAGAATAATTTATTCATTTATTTTTGCTTGATTTGGAATGAAAGAGATTTTCACGTGGTCAAAGTTTATTGCAGGATGTTGAGAAACGTCCTGTTGCTCCAGTGGAGCCCAGGTCTGGTCGGTTTTTTCCTCTGTGGTGCTCGCTCAAGCAGTCCCCTGAGCCCTGCCTTCAGCACTCTGCTGGCCTTGCAGAGATGCGTGGGTGCCCCATGAACCATCCACAGTGCTCCTCTGGGTTGTACTCATTTCTGTCCTTTCCAGACTAAGTTCTGCGATCTAGTATTTCAGGCAACTCCATCCCTCTCTCCTTTCGCTTTCCCATTAAACCACCTAGTCTAAGCAGGCAGATGTGTTATGTCATATTTTAGGGTTTTTTTTAAAGATTTATTTACTTATTATTTATACAGTATTCTGCCTGCATGTACACCTGCACGCCAGAAGAGGGCACCAGATCTCATTACAGATGGTTGTGAGCCACCATGTGGTTGCTGGGAATTGAACTCAGGACATTTGGGAGAAACAGCTGGTGCTCCTAACCTCTGAGCCATAAATATAAAAATATTTTATATGTTTTTATTCATTAAAAATTTTAATTAACATGATTGGTATGAGCTTTGATTATAACGCTTTCAAACAGTACCTGTTCCCGTTGAGTCTTTGCCCTCTGCCTCAGCCCCCTTTTCTCCTTTCACCCACTGGAGAAGAGTCTCCATCATCTTCTCCATCATCTCACATATTTCCTGGTACCCTCCCCGACTTTCTGCACCCCTCTTTTCCCCTTTCTGGTCTACACTCTAGTTTCCTGGCCTGTGCGCGCACACACACACACACACACACACACACACACACACACACACACGCTATGTCCTTGCAGCTTGGACGCAGCTGTGCTGCTCTTGTGTCAGCAGCCCACCGGCCTATCCCATCCTCTCCCCACCCACCCAGCCCAGGTGCTTTTCTATGTCCTTTCTCTTCTTGGCTTTCCGACCTCATCTTTTGATGTTGTGGGGTGGGCCGTGAGTTCTGTCTCCCTTTTCTACCTACTGGTCTCTTTCCCCAAGTCCCCAGAGCAAGCACAGAAGGAACTCTCTTTTGAAAAACCATCATGGTGTGTATAGCAACACCAGGGGCCTGAGGTCCCTGCCCTGCCTCTGCTGTGTGACCTTGGACCAGCCACTTCACTTCTTCGGCTCTCAGTTTTCTCCCTGTACAATGAGGCGCGTTCAGTTGAATAAACATAGAAATAACTTAACCCAGTTCTCAAAACAAACAGCATCGTTCTGAAGATCCAGGGAGGGCACAGTTAGCAAACAGTCCCGCCGCCCTCCTCCCCTCCCCTCGCCTAAGTCCACCACTGCGCTACGATAATGCCAACCAGCTGGTGAGTGTGTTATCGTTCTTTCAGTGTTGAGACGGCCCCTGGCCAGCCCGAGCAGCCCACCCGCTAACCACGATGGAAACGCAAACACTCACGGTGAATTTCTCATAGAGCTCGTAGGTCAGGAGAGGGTTGGGCAGCTCCCTGAAGTACAGCTTGCACAGGGAGCCCACGCAGTGGATGTCTTGGAGGTACACTTCTCGCGTCAGATCTGGACATTGATCTGAGCCAAACTCTTGCCTGAAACAACACAGACGAAGACATAACAATCCCAGGGCACATGCGCTCGGGGCAGCAGCTTCCTGGAGGCTCAGGGTGAAAAGAACCTAACTGCTGGTCAGCCCGTTCTCTTCCCCTCCCCCCGCCCCTTCATTCATTTATTTATTCGCTTTACATTCTAACCGCAACCCCTCCTTCCAATTCCACATCCCACCTTCACATCTCCCTCCCCCAACTCCCCATTCCCCTTCCCACTCCCACGGGTACCAACCCGCCCTGGCACATCAGGTTGCAGCAGGACTAAGCGCATCTTCTTCTTCCGCTTAGGCCAGACAAGGCAGCCCAGCCAGGGCAAAGGGATCCAGAGGCAGAGACAGCCCCCTGGTCCAGTTGTTAGGGGACCTACATGAAGACCAAGCTGGACATCTGCTACCTCTATACTCTTGACCTCCATCCTACTCTAGGCACCAGGAGGCGGTTGGAGAGACACCGCTTTTGGAGGCTGAAGCCTTCTTGGAGGTTGGCTGTGACTGGAGGTCAGAAGATTCATTTGCCACCAGGCGTCCCCATGGCACTGTATCTGTGTCTCGGCCATGGGCACCGGGATGGTAGAAAAAGCTTGCCAGAAACAAAGCCTACCGAGATTTCAGTTCTTCCAAAGCATTACTCAAACCGAAAACTCTATTTTAGCAGTGCAACCCCAAACTGGGAAGTGGGAAGTGGGGTGAGGTGCGGCTGGCCAGGGTGGGGGCGGTGGTCAGGTGTTTTCACTCATCTCCACACTCGTGTTACAAACTCGATTCATCTGGATGCTCAAACCCAAGGTTTGAGGACCTAACTCAACTATCTCTCTGACGCTCAGCAGAACCTTTAGTGGTAACTCTGTCACTCATGTGCTCTGACTGACTTAAGGGATTCACTGTGGGGTTGCAGCTAGGCATCTGCTGGTTTCTTTCTTTCCTTTTATTTCATTTTCTTTCCTTTTGCTCCATGTTGTTTGAAACAGGGTCTCATGGTGTAGGCCAGGCTGGTCTTGAACTCATGTCATTACTCCTTTAGCCTCCTGAGTGCCATCAGCTCCAGTTTAGGCTTGGTGTCAAATTAGAAACTATTTCCTTACAAGGTTACATGAAAGCACTGCCTTAAACTGTACATACTTGTAAACTACAAATATGGTTTAATGTAATTATTTAATTTAATTCTGATACGGGGTTTCTCTATGTAGGCTTGGCTGTCCTAGACTCCATTTGCAGACCAGGCTGGCCTTGAACTCACAGCGATCTGCCTGCCTCTGCTTCCCTGAGTGCTGGGACTTAAAGGTGTGTGCCACCATGCCTGGGGGACAAAAATGGTTTTTAAATGATAAGTTTAACTTTTAATATAGAAGTTAATCTTCTAAGTGTAGTCCTTGGTCAGTAAGGTAGTAATAAATCCCACAGGACTCTGAGAATCAGCATTTTCAAGGCAGCGCATTGCCTACTTCTACTCTGGCTCTGCCTCTTCAGAGAGGAGCAGGAAGCTTTCCAGTCCTGTAAGAATCTGAAGGCAACTCACGAGCCTCGAGAAGAGAGAGACTGTGCCAGGAATCTGTGGACACATGTGAGTGTGTTTCTCTGAGAGCAGAAGAGAAGACTCTAGAATGCATTCGTTTTGCCCAATTGTTTTCCTGGTCAAGGCTAAGACAACCTCTAAATGAAAAACACTTGCCTCCTACCTAAGTGTTTTTCTGGGATGCCAGTTGCGAGGTCATGAGCTTCAGATAAGAGTCAACCTCAAAGAAATACTGCTGGGAGTGAGGCTCAGTGGAGCACTTGGCTCAAAAGCTCGAGGCCCAGGGCTGATCCCCAGTTTAAAACAAACAAAACAAAACTCGCTGTCAGTAAAATTCTAAGGCATGCTTCTGGCATGAATGGTGGCACACACCTGTAATCCCAGGACTTGGGAGGATGAGGAAAGAGAATTGTAAGCTCACAGCCAGTCAGGTACAGAGTGAGACTCTGTCTTAAAACACAAACAAACCACCCCGACAGCTGGGTGTGTGGGTGCACACCTTTAATCCTTGTTCTTGTGAGGCAGAGGCAGGTGGATCTCTGTGGGCTTGAGGCCGGCCTGGTTTACAGAGTGACACCCTGTCCCAAAACAAACCAAGACAAGACCCCAAGAACAGCAACAACAAAAAGCACACTTCCAACTTAAATTACACAGATTCGTGAAAGCATAGTATTAGAGCACTTGGTTAGCACACACAAGGCCTTGGGTTTCATCACAGCACCACAGTCTTTTTTTTTTTTTTTTTATACTTTGCTGGGTGGTAGTGGTGCATGTCTTTAATCCCAGCACTTGGGAGGCAGAGGCAGGCTCACTCTGTCCACACAGTAAGTTTGCCTGGCTGCTTCTTATCTTTTTAAATGAGATAGGATACATCCACACTATTATAAATTACTTATACATCATTCATTAAAAAAAAAATTAGTGCTGTATGGAGGAGTTGGGGGGCCACATTTGTCATTGATTGTATGTATGATTGTATGTCACAGGACAACTTTGTAGAGTCGGTTCTCTCCTACTTACGGTAAGCTCCAGAGATCAAAAGACTCTTGGCCAGCAAGAGTCTTTACCTGTAGAACCATATCATCGGCCCCAAGAAACTTAACGATATCAGCATCAATTAGAGAAATGTTCAGTTTATGCAACCATCTAAACTATCAGTAGTGTATCTGAAAAAAACCACCTAAGGGCCTCAGAATTCTGAGCACTATGCAAGGGACCCTAATCTAACCGGGCTTTGGAAAAGCATGTTTCCTGCACGTAATTTAGATTAAGTGAGGCAAGCCTAGCCCATCAAAGAAGCATAAACCCTGCCCAAGACAAAGAAAAAGGCATTTTCATTGGAAAGAACTCCAACAGGCTCGGAGCCTCCTCATTAGAGTTAGAACTGCCAGGCAGCTGCACCTCCCAGAGACCATCTTTCAGGTTTCTGGCATTCCCCAAAACTTCCAGCAGAGACATAAGGAATGAAGGCCCGCTGGAGGAGGATTCTTGGTTCTTCTTTTGGCTTACCTCAGCCGCTGGATGTTTGAGGTGACACCTGAGAGGCGGTAGATTCCATCCACAATGCCGTGGGTCTCTATAAATTCAGCACAGCTCTTTAGCACATACGGAACTGCGTATAAGAAGAGAAAAACAGCCAAGTGTTAGATGTAAATCTTTTCTGTAAACACACCACCTAACAGCCCAGGTAAGTTCAAAGAGAAATACTACAAGGGACTCAAAAGAGCTACAAGCAGGAGCAGTTGCTTATAAGTGGCAGACAATCTTCCTTAGGGATTTAATAAAGTTTAAAATACTTTATATTTTTAATTTTTTTTTGGTATTTTGAGTCAGGGTTTCTCTGTGTAGCCTTGGCTGTCTTGAAATTCACTCTGTAGATCAGGCTGGCCTCAAACGTAGAGCTCTGCCTGCCTCTGCCTCTCGAGTGCTGGGATCAAAGACATGCACCACCACCACCTGGCTTAAATGCTCTCTAAATTTTTAAATAATACTTAATAACTTTTATTTATTATTAAATAAATTAAAAACTTTAAATAAAACACATTTTAGTTAAATAAAATATATTTTAAAACTTTTTAAAATTTAATTTATATATTTATTTATTACAATTTATTCACTTTGTATCCCCGCTGTAGCCCCCTCCCTCGTCTCTTCCCAGTCCCACCCACACTCCTTTTCCTCCCCCTATGCCCTTTCCCTAGTACCCTGATAGGGGAGGACCTCCTCCTCTTCTATCTGACCCTAGCTTATCAGGTCTCATCAAGGCTGACTGCATCATTTTCCTCTGTGGCCTGGCAAGGCTGCACCCCTCAGGGTGAGGTGATCAAAGAACAGGTCACTGAGTTCATGCCAGAGACAGCCCGTGTACCAGTTACTAGGGAACCAACTTGGAAACTGAGCAGCCAATGGGCTTCCTTTGAACAAGAGGTCTAGGTCCTCTCCATTCACGGTCCTTGATTGGAGTATTGGTCTCTGCAGGACCCCCTGGGCCCAGATATTTTGGCTCTGTTGTTCTCCTTGTGGAGTTCCTGTCCCCTCCAGGTCTATCTCCTTCTTCTTCCATAAGGATTCCGGCACTGTGCCCAAAGTTTGGCTGTGAGTCTCAGGATCTCCTTCAATACCCAGGTGGGCAAAGTCTTTCAGAGGCCGTCTATGGAAGGCTCCTGTCCTGTTCCTTATCTTCTCCTACTTCCCTGTCTATCCTGTTTGCCCTTCTGAATGAGGATTGAGCATCTTTCCTAGGGTCCTACTTGTTGTTTAGCTTCTTTAGGACTATAGATTTTAATATGTTTATCTTATATTATATGGCTAATATCCACTTATAAGTGAGTATATTCCCTGTGTGTCTTTCTGCTTCTGGGATACCTCACTCAGGATGATCTTTTCTAGATCCCACCATTTGCCTGCAAATTTCATGATTTCCTTGCTTTTAATGGCTGAGTGGTATTCCATTGTGTAAATGTACCACAGTTTCTGTATTCATTCCTCCGCTGAGGGACATCTGGGCTATTACAAATAAAGCTGCTATGAACATAGTTGAGCAAACATCTTTATTGAATGGTGGGGTTAAATACTTTTCTTTAAAGTGTGTTTGAGGTGTGGTGGGGGTAGTGGTGCACACTTGTAATCTGAGCACTGAGAGTTCAAGGTTATCTTCAGTTACGTAGTAAGTTTGAGGATGGCCTGGGCTATGAAACCCTGTCTCGAACAAGCATACAGATGAACAAATATAACAACAGCCCCAACCCCACTCTTCATATGTCCTAAGAACGTTTTTAACAGTTTAAAAATTCGCAGACATTTTCTCTATTAGTGGGTGGTACACCCTCCTTCAAAAGGTGAGAACCCAAACCTTCCTTCTAGCCACTTATTTAAATGGGTCCTATCCAAAGGGCTCTCACGCGACCTCTCGCATGCCCACCCTCCAGGGCTCAGAGCTCTGGTGGTAGAGAATGGCTGTGTTGTTCTTTCCTGGGTTGGCCTCCAGGGGCACAGCCAGAGTGATGGAATGACCCAAGTCTTTTAGATGCACATGGGAAACAACAAGTCATTTGCTAATTGAGTCCCTTGACCCAGCTGCTTGATGTCCCCTTGTGAGAGTGCAGTGAATGGTGACTTGGTGTGGGACAGCCTGACCCTGGATACCTAGGGGTGATCCAGGTCGTCTTTGAACTAACTACGCATTGGTCAGAGCTGTGCTAGTACTCCCAGCACACACCAGTCCTTCCTTGGACTGGACTAATGCCAGATTCCTTCATGCTTATTACACAAGCTTACTCCTTCTTGCAGGTGCAAATTACACTGACGCTTTTTCATGTTGAGATAGGGCTTTGGTATACAGGCTGGCCTTGAACTCATCAAGTTTCCCTTGTGCTGGGCTTAGGCACACACCACTGCATCTGGCTTAGACTGAACCTTTGTCTGGGTAGACATTAGATGTTCAAATTCTAGGCACATTCTACCTAGACACAAGGCATTTTGCTTCAACAGTCGAGTTATTAGCAGGGTGTGGTGTCGTGCAGCTGTACTCCCGGTACTCAGGGAAGCAGAGGCAGGCGGAGGCCAGCCTGGTCTATAAAGTGAGTCCAGGGCAGCCAAGGCTACACAGAGAAATGGTGTTTCAAAAAACCAAAACCCAAAACCAACCAGCCAAACAACCAGCCAAACAAAGAACAAAACCAGTCTCATGATTGTCATGGGTGCTGGAGGGATCTCACCCAGCCAGGGCCGCTTGGACGCAAGGCAAGACCTCGATCACTGAGCTGCAGCCTCGCACTACCTAGTTCTCCGTTATGACGCCTTCGAGGCGTCTCCTTTTTCTTTCTGCTTTGAAATAATTGTAAGTTAGGCACTTAGTCAAGTTCATCATACTTCAAAATATCCTGCCCATCCCTCAAAGGCTAACACATACCAGGAGCCTCTCCCTTCAACAACACGTCCTTATTTTGCCCGTGGCTTATCCTGCAAGACGGGAACTGGGGGGAACCTTCCAGTTATCCCAGGTACAAAGAGGTCAGGGAGTGGACTTTGGATTGGAAATCTCAGAGGCCAGAGAACACGGAGGTGGATCTACTTCCTGTTAGTGAATAGATGGTGGGGGTGGGGTGCGGGAGCAGGCCCAGCTCCCAGATCCTTTCCCCATCCTTGACCAGAAAAGCTACAGTTCCATCCGTTTTGGTACATAGAAACTTTGCTAAGTCTGTGTGTCTTACTCTAAAGAGAGAAATGGAAAAAGTGCGGCTGGGGCAAACACACACACACACACACACACACACACACACACACACACACACACCTTCTGTGGTGTAAACAAGAGTTGACTCTTCCTGAACCACCGAAGCTCTTCTTCAGCTGGTCACACATGGCATATTGCTTGTGGCCGAGAGGGCAGACTTAGATGCCAAACTGCCTTTGCGGCCTGGGATTAAAACCAACAGTGAAGGCAGCATGGATATTAACCTCACGCTAGGACTGAAATTACCCTTCACTTAGCCCAGAGCCTGGATATCAGAAGCATTCTGCGACGACTGTCTGTGGCCGATGTACAGCCCCAGTCCCAGGCTTGCCAGCTGTCCTGGATTCTCACCCTGGACCAGGTGGGAAGGTGCAGGTCTCCATTACTTTCAGCGATGGGACGGGAGTCACTGCATCTCCTTACGTAGGGCAGCCAAGTGTGTCCCCTAGTGTGTCCCCACAGCTGAAAAGCCACTGGCTTAGTGCAGAGCTTGTGAAACACAGACCAGACGTGCACACACATTGGGGGGGGATCTTGTCAACATGCGTATTCCAGTCTGGTGGGGAGGTGGGTGGAGGCAGTGTCAGAGAATTTACTTTTTGAACAGGCTCTGAGGTGACACAGTGCTGCCAGCCTGAGGTGCGTAGCAGAGGCTTAAGGAGAAGTGGCTGCCTGGGCCACTGAGAGTTTAATCCTGGGGCTGAAAGAGAGGTGGCTGAGTAGTCATCAGAGCATCCTGCTCCCGGGGGAACTGAGTTGGCTTCCCAGCACCCAGAGTGCCTCACAACCACCTGTTGCACGAGCCCCAGCAGATCTGACAGCCTCTTCCGGCCTCTGCGGGGAACCCTCCCAAACACGGCATTCAGACACTCAGGCATGCCCACGCACTTAGGCGCGCGCACATGGCAAAAACCACTTCACTAAGAGTTCAGTCTCCGAGTCCCAGTATTCGTTGGAACTGCTGTTTCCGGAGTCCAGCTACATCAAGGACAGTTTAGAATTCTGATCAGGGTCGAATCCTGATAGAGGGCTGAGTGGCTACAAATGGGGGAGGTAGGGGAGTGGCTGGAGCTTGGAGTCGCAGGGTTTGCTCTATCCGGGGCCCAAAGAACTTTGAGTCGCTCCCACGCAGGTTCACACAGTTGCTGGCTAGCATCTGATGTTATCATCTCTTCCCCTTGTGTCAGGGACACTTTTCTCCAACTCCCCTTTTCTGGTTTGCCTTTGTTTCCCCTGGATCAGCAATTTCGAAAGTTACCTTCTGATCAGCGCAGAGGTTTTGCTCAGACGGCTTTTGACAGAGGAGAAAGCCTTTCACCTGTCCTGTAGCGTCATAGGATCCCTTGGCTCCTTGCATCTAACCAGGCACAAGTAAAACACCGAGGAACAGTACAGCGAGTCTCTGGGATTCCTGACTCCTCCAAGGGTTTAGGGCAGAAAAGGCCACAGCGGAAGCTTTCCATGTCCCTCCAGAAGTCGTGATTCTGTGAATGGCCTCAGTTTCCTGGTGGCTAGGGTCTGGGGTTGATGAGAGTGAGTGTGAGCACAGTTCTGTTTGGTTACTGTGGGGTTGTCCAAGACATTCTTTTGGAGTGCATTATATTGCCTTTGTGTTTTAGGGGCCCAGGCATGCCCCTTTCTGTTCTTATCGCTTACTGGTCAGATTTCATCCTTCTCTGGGTCCTCATTCCTGACATTCATGCAAAGTGCGGTGAATTATATACTTCAATTAAACTGTTAATAAAAGCTGTTAATAAAAAACAGCCGGGCGGGCGCAGTGGCACACGCCTTGTGATCCCAGGACTCTGGGAGGCAAAGGCAGGTGGATCTCTGTGAGTTCAAGGCCAGCCTGGTCTACAAAGTGAGTCCAGAACGGCCAAGGCTACACAAGAAGAAACCCTGTCTCAAAAAGAAAGCAAAACAAAACCCAAAGTCAAAAACAAAACCAGCAACCCCAGGAAATGGAAATGAATTTCCAGAAGGAGAAGTTGAGGAAGAAGCTCCAGGCAGACGGGGAGGGCAAAGGAGTTCCTGTATTGTTTGAGACCATAGGAAGATTCAAGTGCCTCTGGTCAGTAAATAGTGAAGCTGATGGGGCACTAGGGCAGGAGGCAGACAAGCTGCCTAGGGAAGAAATCCTTTAGCATCACTGTGTGGGGAAGGGGGGATGGCTGCTCCCACCTAGCCAACCCATATTGATTATTAGCTACTACCGTTTTTCCCTGATCCGAAGCCCTTAGCCGGCTTTCTATTTCCATGGGTTTCCCCGTTTCAGACTTTTTACAAAGAAGGAATCTTAACAGTGGTCTCCAGATGGGCTTCCTCAACTCAGCAAGACATTTGCAGGATCCATCTGCATCACAGCACGTGTCAGGGCTTCATTCCTTTCCGTAGCTGAGTATTGTTCTAAACAAATTCTGCATTTTGCTTATCCATTGACCAGTTGGTGAAAAATTCAGCTGTTTCCACTCTTTGGCGATTATGAACAAAGAAGATTCCTCTGTGTGCATTTGTGTCTGCGTGTGTGTGTGTGTGTGTGTGTGTGTGTGTGTGTACAGAAAGATTTTTTAATATTTTTGGCTATAGGTCCAGGAATGGCAGGGTAACTCTACATTCCCTTCTTGGGGAACTGCCAGACCGTTCTTCAGAACAGCTCCCACTGGCCAGTCTAGGAGGATTCCAATCGCTCCACGCCCTTGTCAGCGCTTGTTATTGTCTGTCTTTTCTTATGGTCGTCCTCCTGGGGATGCGCTGCTATTTACTGTGGTTTGGATTTGCATCTTGATGATGACGAATGATGCTTAGCATCTTTTCCTGGGCTGAGTGGCCATTTGTGTATCTTCTCTGGACGCTGTCCTTCCGCTCAACTTTTAGGTGAATTGCTTGTCATTTTGTGCAGTCATGATGGTTCTCGAAATATCTGCTTTTGACGGGTGTTTACTTCTAAGCAGTGGGCTGTCTTTCTACTTAAATTTTTTTTTAATTAAAAAATTTTGAAACCAGAATATAATTACATTTGAGACTAGAATATAATTACCTTTCCCTTCATCCTTCCAGACCCTCCCACATACCTCTCCTTGCTCTTTTTCAAATTCATGACCTCTTTTTTTCATTCAATGTCATTATATGCATACATGTATACACACATATACTCCTAAATATAACCTGTGTATAATGTTATATGTATAATATTCATATGTATGTTTTCAGGGCTGGCCATTTGGTATTGGCTAGCCAACTGGTGCGCTCTTTCCTGACGAAGGCTATTTCTCCCACTCTCCACATTTCTTAGTTGCCTGACATTGTCTGGGTAGGGCTGAGCCTTGTGGTCCTCCCTTTATCCACTTTGGCACGTCTATTGGTGTTGCCTCTGTTTATTTCATGTCTAGGCAGTGATGTAGATGGGTATAGCTTCTAGCACTGCAGGCAGATACAATAGCACTGCAGACTTCCTGATCCTCTGGCTCTTGCGGTCTTTCTGCCCCCTTATCCACAAGGTACACCTAGTCTCAGGTGCAGGAGTGTTTTGTGGATTGGACTGGCCTCACAACTTTGCATTTTGATTGGTTGTGGTTTCCTGCAGTGGTTTCGGTCTGTTGCAAGGAGAAGTTTCCTTGATGAGGGGTGTCTTAGTCAGGGTTTCTATGGCTGTGAAGAGACACCACGACCACAGCAACTCTGATAAAGAAAACATTTAATTGGGGCTGGCTTATAGTTTCAGAGGTTTAATCCATCATAGCGATGGTGGGAAGCATGGTGGCATGCAGGCAGGCATGGTGCTGGAGGAGCCGAGGGTTATACATCTCGATCTCTAGGCAGCAGAAGGAGACTGTGTCCCATGCTAGACTTAGCTTGGGTGTATATATGACCTCAAAGCCCACCTCCACGGTGACACACTTCCTCCAACAAGGCCACACCTCCTAACAGTGCCACTTCCTGTGACCGAGCATTCAAACACATGAATCTATGGGAGCCATATTCAAACCACCACAAGAGGGCTTATCTCTAGGTATAAAGACAAATGTTTAGATTGTAGTTAGAGATTTTGCTGGCTTAGTAAACTAATGGTTGTAGGTTCTCCTGCAAGATCTATGACTTCACGGGCATTTAATAATTTGTTTTTAAAAATTTATTGATTTCATTTTAAAATCAATGTCTTTCCAGGCGGTACATGGGAACTGGGAAGGCCAAGGCAGGCAGATCTCTGTGAGTTCAAGACCAACTTGGTCTATGTAAGGATAAAGAATTCTCGGACAGCCAGGTCTACATAATAAGACCCTATCCAAAAATCAAGCAAATCAAACCAAACCAAACCAAACAACCAAAAACCACACCAAAATAAATAAAATTATCTTAAGCTAGCATACAAAGACACATATTTAGTTATATAATATTTAAAAACTCAATTTGTCACTGGCTATTTTCACACACATTTACAGTATTCTTTGAGGCAGAGAAGTGGTAAATTTACAACTTCAATTATCCATTTTTTCTTTTATTGTTTGTGATTTTGACATGAGGAAGAAGATTTATCTCTGATTTATGTTGTCTCCGTGCTTCGGTTTTCCATTATCACATGCACAGAGAATGATGCTGCCAGCAACACAAACTGCTTCTTGTCATAGATCAGGACACACGAACACAGTGACACACTGTCCTTTGGGATCTAAGCTATTATTCCACTCAAGGCTTTCCTGCAACTGCCTTAGGGCCTGCTTTTAGAAGCTGTCCACATTCAGCTCAGAACTGGAATATGGAGTCTGGGCATGGAAGCTCATGCTTCTGGTCTCAGGACCCAGGCTGAGGCAGGGGGATTGCCATGAATCTGGGATAAGCCTCGGCTCCACAGTGAGATCCAGGCCAGGAATACAGGTGCCTAGCTTATTTGAAGCTGCTGCGTTCTCCACGTACTCTGCACCTTTCCACTGCTGTGCTTTGCTGAGGGCATACTTCTGCCTTGGTCTATACCTCTTCCCCATGGGAACTCCCCCACTTGCCTAACTTGGTTCTGATGTCTTCTTCACGCAGATCTTTCTGTATGAGTGCTTTCTGTCTTGATGACACTCTCTAGAGCTGTCCAACTACAAATTATACTTATATATACACACAGGCATATATAGATAAATTTTCAGTTCTTGGATTAGCAGAGATTTGTTAAGTTTTATGACAAACTATATTGGCCCACCTTTGGGAAGAGCAGCTTTGCTGGACATGGCTAGTGGCAGGGCAGATTGGAGGGAAATTTGAGCTATCAAAATGACAAGTTCATATACTCTTTGACTCAGTGGTTCCTCTTCTAGAAGTTTATCCTACAGATACTCTCATATACATAATAAACAAACTATTTACACAGTTATTCATTATGGCAGTTTTGTTTAATAGTATAAGATTTTTCTGTTAAGAAAAAATTCACTAAGCCTAGCATAGTGGGGCATACTTTTGATCCCACATTTGAACATCAGAGGTAGGCAGATCTCTGTGAGTTCAAGGACAGCCCCCTCTACAGAGTTGGTTCCTCGTTAAACAAAATAACAAGATAAAATTTCATTAGATGAATGTAATGGTATGCCAATACCTGCTTAGTTTAGACTTAGTTTAGACAATAAGAGAAAAGATATGCATTCAGGTGTACATGAATTAATATATCTGGAAGGACATAAAACAAAGTCATAAATTCAGTCACTGACAGGAAAAGGAGCCAGGGAAGTATATCCCTTCAGAATACAGTGTCTTTAATTTTTTTTTCTAAATACAATTAACAAGCCTACTGTGAGCATGCTCTGCCCAGCACCAGGTAAAGGTACTATCTGTCTCCTTGCCGCCTCCGTTTCTAACTGTGCTCCACTGAGATGCTGGACGGTCAGAGAAGGAGGTGCTTCACAGGGCAGAAACGGCTTTAGGTGGCTTTGTGTTTGTTTTGCAGCATCTTTATTCTACACTGGAGCCAGCCCAGAAAACAGATAAAGTTCATCTCTGTTTTGAAACACGAGAGTTGAGTCTATAGAGGCGAGGCAGCCTTTTCTATGACACCACTGTGGTGCAATGCAGAACAGGGACAGCCCCAGGCTGACCAAGTTTTCCCCTTCAGGACAGGGCCTGTGAGCCACACTTGACTAAGGAGGACAGGAGAGTGGTCTTTTCTCCTTGACTGCCAAAGCAACAGAAGTTCCACCACCTCAGGCCTGCCTAGGAGTTAAACATTTTACTTAGTAACCACTTAAAGTGTCTTTGAGAAAGCTACCAAAGAATATTAAGTGGCTTTTTGAAAATGAAAAAATACTCCTAGAGCTGGGTGTGGTGGTATACCCTTGTAATTCAAGCTGGAGGCAGGAGGTCAAGGGCAGACTGGAATATGAGAAACAGTATCTACCAACTACCACCACCAACAAAACCCCAAACCAAAACATCCATCTAACCATCTAACCAACCAACCAACCAACCAACCAACCAACCAACCAACCAACCAACCAGCCAACCAGCCAATGAAAGAACCTACCTCTTTTCACATATTAAATGGCAGAGAGAAAGACACATTGGAACATTAATATTGACTGCCTCTAGATGACGGAGACTCTTGCTTTCCTGAAGAAACACTGCTTTCTAAAACCATGGTTTTGAAGAGCAAGTTAAACTAAGAGGAGCTGGAGGGGTTCCTGAGATCAGGCAACGTAATATTTGCAGAAACTCTTTCCAGTGATCCCATGAGGCGATTGCCCTCATTAAACAGAAGTGTTTGCCTAACTAGCTGGCAGAGCCTCCAAGGACCAGCTCTGCTCTGCCCAGGCTCCCTGGGAAGCCTTCATTCAGGAGCCTGTTCTACGGAGCTCAGGGACCAGGGGCTCACTGGATCTCCTCCTGTCACCTCCCAGCTCTCTGCTGCTGCATAGCCCTTGATATGGTGACTCTTAACACTTTGTATCCATTGCTGGGCACGGTGCAGTCCCTATACCCACCTTAAGGGGGAGTATTCACCCTGTTCCAGAAGCAAGGATGAAAGCTCAGAGGTGCTGAGCCACAGGCCAGCAGGAAAATATCCAGCAGAACACATTAAAGGTCTGAGGCAGGCACACACAACAAAACTGTAACCGGTTTTGCTTTTATTTTTTTATTTTTGCAAAGGCTGCACATGGTGGTGGGGTCCAGGCAGGGATTTCAAGGGTTGAACGAGCACAGGAAGTCATGGAACTCCAGCTGTATGGGAAGGGCCACGTTAGAGAGTGTGAGCCTGGATCTTCACACTTAGGGCTTACTGTGTTGTGAGACCAGTGGATAAATAAAGTCGGGGTGGAGGGTGTGTGGGGGGGGAGGTGGGGGGACTCACCAAAGCCATGCAGTGGAATTCTAACCCTGGCACATGAGTGATCTGAAGTGATGGGTATGTACCAAGTTTCTGAAGAGCGCTTGGTCAAGTGTCTGGCACATAAGAAGCACGTGGTATGTGGCAAACAGACACCGGTATAAACAAAGTGGAGACTGAGAAATAATGCGGCAAATCCCAGGAATGCTGCTCAGACCAGTCTGGTGGAAGGGTGCAGGTAAACAGGGGATTTTTGAAAAACGATGGCCAGGAATGATTGCTTTCTATCCTGATCTCTACATCCAGGTGAGTCTTTCTAAACACCACCTCGATAGCAGTATTCCTCTTTGCAAATGTGCCCCGTGGCTCCTCCAGAGTCAGTTCCAAAGCCAGGCAGCTCCCAGGCTAGATCTGCAACTGCCTTTAGGGGCAGACTCTGGAGGACAGGACTCAGGGTGTCTCTGGGTGAATGTATTGGGGTAGAGGATGGGTGTAAGGGAGCACGGTAATGAGCAGAAGTGTGGAGTATGCTGAGGCTACAGAAAGTACCCTTCTTGGGGCCTGGGGTTGGCCTAGTTCACCTTGCACACAGAAGCCACACCTGAGGATGTCTGTCTGTCTATCTCTTGACAGTAGAGGCAGCTAGACTTGTGTAATTTGAAAAGACACCCTTACCCCCCCATCTGAGAATAAGGCTTTGCTCTTAAAGGATGTATAAGGCAGGCTGCCCTTCTACCAGGCCATGGGTGGCTCGTAGGACAGAGCTCTATCAACCCAAGCACATCCCCAAGCTCCAACTTGTGAAGAACAGATCATTTAAAAGCATAAAACCCCAGCCTCACTGCTTACAGAGCGCAATTATTCTGAGCCACCAGCTAGAGACTATTTGCAGGGACGGAGGACAAAGCTCAGCTGCTGGATGGCTTGTCCAGCATGCATGAAGGCCTAGATTTGATCTCTAGCACTTCATAAGCAAAACCTGATGGCTCGTGCCTGAAATCCCAGCACTTGGGAGATAGAGGCAAGAGGTTATTCTTGTCTACATGCTAGGTTTAAGCCTAGCCTGGGCGACCCTGTCTCAATACACACGCACACCCCCCGCACGCACACACTTACTGGACAGGTGGCTTTATCGATACCAGCTTTTCAGGGAGCGTTTGAGTGAAACCTCTTCATGGGCAGTGGACAAAGAAGGCGGTCACATATACTTCCTGACAAAATGTCCCAGGGAGAGGAGGAGTATAAACTCAGGAGGCCAATGAGAGGCGAACAAGAAAATAAATCTGCTTTCTAGAAATGATGTTTCACTGACACCGGTCATCTTAAAAACGAGGACAATGAAGCCTACTTCTTCCTTGATTAGGTGCCCAGGCCACTGTTAAATGCATGTCCCTAGGGTGGTCGGGGGCAAAGATCACCAAAGCCTCATGGAACCGAAAGCCTTGTCATTATTTTATTTAATTCTTGTAACAGTGAAGAAGAGGCATTGCTTTTTTTTTTTTTTTTTTTTTTTT
>NW_026596064.1:16979681-17092920 GCF_907164565.1 Psammomys obesus
GTGTGTGTGTGTGTGTGTGTGTGTGTGTGTGTGTGTGTCCTGTCCTTTCAAAGTCAACCCCAGGAGGCAGTTGCAGGTTTAACCTCAGAGCTGCCTGGATGGAATCTTACCGTGGGAAGCATGGAGGGAACTGACAAAGAATGTTATCCAGATGGTGTTTCAGGAGGACTTCCCTGGCAGCACCATTTGCATGTGTGGTCACATGTGGAGGACAGCGGTCGATCTGGGGATGCTCATAATCATTTCTCTTCTTTACTTTCTGAGATAGGGTCTCATGCGGAACCTGGAGCTAGCTGTTTCGGCCATCCCGGGATCCACCAGTTTCCGCCCCTCAGTGCTGGGATCCCAGGCATTTGCCACCGTGTCTGACTTGCACGTGGACTCTGGAGATCAACGCTTGCCAGGGCTATTGTTCTTATTTTCTAGGTGGGAGCAAAGACTGTGGTAGGCCAATGAGCTGCTGGTAGCATTGGGTGTCACTACAAGGGACCTGAATCTAAAGTTCTTGGGCTTCTTGACAGACTGTAAGAAGTGTAACCCCCATCTGAGGAAAACCTAGACACGGGCCAAAGATGGGCAGAACAGAAAAAAGAACAGCGTAGGACCTTATCTGTGTAAGAGCAGAGCCAAGAGGTCAAGGGTTTACATGAGGACTCAGGAAGCCTGGCTCTCCTTGCTCCACAGGTATCAGGTTTTCAAACCTTCGAGGCGAGCAAGTCACCCCCTCTTTGAATTGTCACAAGAAACTCTGAGGTGAGCCAGCAGAGGTCCTGGGTCATCAGTTCCTCCCAGCTTTTATCTACGCTGGGAGCCAGTTCTGGATGGAATGAGGGCCAGGGTTCCTTTCTGAGCTAACATCCCAAGATCTGTCGGCTTCCTGGATGAGGCTGGGAGGAGGGGCTGAGCGCACCTGGTGATATTTGGGTCCCCGCTCCCTCCTGGCGCTTTACAGCAGGGTCTTCCTGGACAAAGCAGGACAGTTGTTCTTGTTTGCTCGCCTTGTTTTTTGTTTTGTTGTTGTTTCTCATTTGTGTTCTTCAAGACTCTCCAACTCACCCCACCCATAACGGACGGAAATTTCTGTTGAATAAAACATAAGCTTCACCCTCCGAAGGTTTCAACATATTTGCTTTGGTATGGCTGGACTCCCATTAACCCCGACGCTGTTTTTACTCTGCCAAAGTCGGAGTCCTCCAGGGACTTAGCTGTGTATGATTCTTAGTTCATCTGAGGTCCTGCCCTCTACTCATATCACCATACCCTTCTTTCTGCTTATTGTACCCTCTGGTTTCCTGGGCGGTGCAGCTTCCTAATGGCTTCCAGATCCGTGGCACTGTGGGCTCCTGCCACGCCAGTAGCTTTTCCAAAATCAGTTTTGCTGTGGGGGCGGGGGATGGGGGAGAATTCAGAGAATGCGACTTCATCCTTGGAGTAGGCTAAGCCCATGTGAAGAACCACCAGGTAGCAGCTTGACAGCTGCTCGGTGCTCCCACCCCGACCCCAGCATCTTTTCATTTCCTGACCAATATTCCCGAGCCACAGGCAGCCATTGTTTCCAGAACAGCTTTGCTTGGAAGCCTTGGTACCGAGGCCTCCCAGCGCTTCCTGTTGTTACAAGGCTTCTTTTTCCGGCTGAAAACAAGGCCACCTTCCTGTGGCATGTAACCCTTTTCAGGCAATGTACGTCTTGCACGAGCTTTCCCAGTGATTGAGAACACCGGGAGCTCAACATGCTTATTTTATTTAACCTATTCTAAAAATTATTATTAGAGGCTTGGCCAGTTGGCTTGATGGGTACTTAAAGGTCCTTGCTGCCAATCCCAGTGAGCTAAGTTCCATCTCCCCATCCCCATCCCAAAACAATTGACAGAGAGAACCAACCACCATAAGATGTCCTCTGACCTCCACACCTTCCAAGCCCCAGGTGAAGATATAAAATAGAAATACAAAATTTAAAAAATTATTATTGTACAGTACTGCAAATAATTAGTAGGGAAAAATAAAAACCCCTATAGATGAATATAACAAAGTCACCAAATCTCATTGTCTGTGTTAGCAATGAAACCTCTTCAGTGTTTGTGACTTAAGAGATGTGTCTAACAAGTTCACCACACAGTTAACTACACAGCTATTTCAGATAGCGAGATCTGTCCAGAACCAGCATCCTAGAAGAACAGACTCTGCACAAAAGGGTCTCCTTAGAGCTGATGGAAAACACAAACTCAGGGACAGTCCCCTGATAAGTGTCAGGTTTTCCCTCAGAGAATGTGTGTGTGTGTGTGAGAGAGAGAGAGAGAGAGAGAGAGATAGAGAGAGAGAGAGAGATATGAAAGAGCTTGGTCAGTTGTTACTCCAAGCTTTTGAAGATCTGCCTGTGCTGGAGGCTGCAGAGATCTTCTCGACCCTTCCCTCAATGTCACTCTCTCTACTTACGTCCAACTTTTTGAGGGACCCTGAAGACCACCCCTCACACCTTTCCCAGACTGAAAGAGCCCCCATAGACGCTGTGTTCTTCAAAACCCATCTGAGAGACGCCATCCCTAGGGCTAGCCCCGCCAGCGGAAGTTTTCAAAGTGACTCCTCCAATCCCTGAAGTTTCTGAGCATTCGAGTAGGGTGCAAACCACGAGAGCCTGAGTCCTTGGCTTGGAGGCCCCAGGGAATAGAGTTGAGGGGTAGGGGTGGACGCTTGCAGACTGCATCCCTCCCCCTTTCCGGGTTGCTGGTTCTCACGCAGTGTGTGCTTCCCAGAAGGGCCACCCCTGCACCTCAGCAGACACTGCATTATCGCCTATAAATAAAACCATCAAACACTGTAGCAGTCTGTGGTTTGTTAAAGCCTAGAGGGAGAGTGACGTTCAGGCTTCTTTTGGTAGCTTAGACATTGGTTGTACCCTCCGATGACTAGCACCCATCCAGAGGCCCATACTGAAAGGGCCCTGAACGGCTCCCTCCTCGACTTAATCTTGTGATGTCAGGGCGATCTTCAGATGTGATTTTTGCCAGATGCATTTAGGATTAAGGCTGAGAGATTATGATTTGGAAGGGACTTTGTTAAACATGCTTGACTCTGGCCAGACAGCCGAGGCCCCAGGAAGTTCAGGGCCCCATCCAAGGCCACCCAGCTCAACATGGCAAAGCCCAGAGCCGAAGAGAGACTGGAAAGGGCAAGAGGAGTTCACCAAGTGCTCCAGATTCCCTTTCTCTCTAATTTTCAGAATTAAGGCTTAACTACCCAGCAGGCTTCCCTGTGACCAAACCAACACACACTTTGATGGCAGACATAATTCAGGGTGTTCAAGCTTAGACACGCCCTTAGCGGTCAAATCCAATTAATCATGTTTATCTGGTCCCCACATGTGAGGCGCTGTGCCAGACTCCTGTGACCTTTTGAGACACTGCGCATGACCTCAGCTTGCAGGCAGGTTAATTCAGTTACACGCAGCTAGATGGCGGGTAGAACAAAGATGTGAGGCAGAGAGCCCTTGTTCGTTCCATGGCTGTGGGTCAGAGTCATTGGATTTAAGGACATCTTTCTGCAGAAGAAAGAGAGCAGGCTGCCAGAGACTGCCTCTCCTCTGTAAATACGCAGTCTTCTTGGGGAAAAAGAAAACGAGTCGATGATCCCGGGCAAAGAGGAGGGGTTCGTTTATTTTCCTAAGGATCTGGTGGTTCCTGTTTGAAGAAGGCTGTAGGTTTGCAATAGATTGTCCTAGGCTTAACTTTCCTACACGGAGATGCAAGCTGGGGGCTCTAAGGGTGTGGTCCCAGCCGGGAAGGAGTGGCCTGAGGCTAGGTGACGCTGCTCCTGGGGATCAGCTCCTTAGGAGAGATGGTGCATTCCTAGGCCCAGCGGAGGCTCAAGGGGGGACTGGCCAGGTGCCAGGAGATGTGACCCATTGTCCACCTACAGGATCTGGGCTAGGGAGAGCAGGTAGTGGTTCCTTGAGTGACCACATAGGAGAGACTGACAGACTTTATGACCTGACCCAAGGAAAGAAGCCACCGGCTCTTGTCCTGTGACTTGCCAGCTCACGCTGATCCCACTTATGGATCTTCTGTAACGGTATCTAAGCTTCTGGGAAGGGGGCAGAACAAGGGGCAAAGAGGTGGTTGTTCAGGTCCTCTGCCCGAGACAAACCGTGGTCCTATCCCGCCCTCTCCTCAAAGGCTGCCCAGGTTCATTTACTATCAAGGACTTCTTGGCGCCTACTCTGCGCACAGAGACAAAGTACTAGGTAGCGAGGACACAGACAGCCAGGAGTGATGTCTGGAGCCCTAAGAGTCCTTATGAGCTGGAGCCCTCACCTTCAGGGAGGGCTCATGTCTTGTACATAAATCTTTCTCTAGCTTCTAGGGAAGCAGATGAGTTCTGGAGCCAATTGGCCTGGGCTTTAATCCCCCCACTGTGGCTTCCTACGAGGGAGGTCAGGACAGGTATTATTCTACAGTTAGGATGCCATCATCCGATTTTGCGGGGGGTGGGGGGTGGGGTGGGGGTGGTCCAGTTTATGATAGTTTTCTTTCACTTTAAAAAATTTATTTGGAGTAAAGAAATTATATGGCGACCTTACTAAGAAGGTTTGGTTTGCTTGTTTATAAATTGGAGTTAATAATAAATATTTATCTAAGGGTACTTGTGGGATTTGGGGAAAATGCTTAGAACAGTGTTTTAGTCCACAGCCAGACATTACGTGGGGGTGGGGGGTGTAGGAGAGAGACAGAGAGAGAGAAACTCTTTGTAATGTACAGCTCTAAAAGAAGCATCTCCACCAAATCCCCTCCTTTAGAGCTCAGGGAACCTGGTGGAAGAGGAGGCAGAAAGACTGTAAGAGCCTGAGGGGATGGTGAACATCAAAAGAACAAGGACCTCTGAATCATCTAAGCAAGGCTCCTATGCGCTCCCGGAGACTGAAGCTGCAAGCACAGGCCTACATGGGCCTACACCAGGTCCTCTGTGGACGTATTACAGTTTTCAGCTTAATATTTTTATGGGATTCCTGAGTGTGTGAACGAGGGTGTGAAAGGAGTCTACGATTCTTGCACCTGCCTTGGGCTATTTTCTTGCTGTTGGGTTGCCTGGTCCAGACTAGATTGATCGCTTTTGTTTTATCTTACTATATTTTATTTGTCATGTTTGGTTGTTATCTCTTAGAAGCGTCTTTTCTAATAAGAGGCAGAAAGGGAGTGTGTTTAGAGGGGAGGTGGGGAAGAACTAGGAGGAGTAAAGGGAGGGGAAACTGTTAAACAGGATAATGGTATTAAAAAGAATATATTTTCAATAATAATAATAATAATAATAAATAAATAAAACTGTCTTAGAATCCCAATGTTTTGAGCAACTTCCTATTAACGGCTTGCCTCTCTCTGTGTTTCCCTACACCTGCCTTGTCCAAGGAGGGTTTTCATGTCTACACAAAGGGCTTCATGGAAGACTCTGCCACAATGGGTGATCAGTGGGTTGGCCAGAGATGCTGTAACTCACACAGTCTCAGACAGGAACTCAGGATTGTGGGTGTTCCCTCCTCGTTCCCTGTCTGAGTAAGGCTGCCTTATGAAGTAGAGTCTGTTTAACATAAACAGTAAGTAACCATTAGTTCAGTGTCACCCCATTGTTGCATGGGCCTTCTGTTAAAACACGATCTGTTGTCTCCCTGATACTCACATTTAGTTGGGTACGCAGCATTCCGGGTTTTTAACTATGTCCTCTTTCCCTGAATCCCTCTCCTGCTTGGCTGCTGTAGCCTCGAAGCAGTGCTCCCAGAAAGCTCATCCTCACACACCTGTAACTGGCTCTTATTTTCCCTACAGGCCAGCCCCAAGCCAAAAGAACTGAAGAAATGGAGAGTGGCAGACAGAAGGACTGGTGTGTATGTGTGTGTGTGTGTGTGTGCTCAAACAAGTGCACGTGTATACGTGTGTGTATGTATGTATGCGTGTACGTGTGTGTGATTGCTCAGTGAGCAGGCATTTAGAGTGCTCAGATGAGCTGAGGCTCCTTTCCACCCCCAGAGAAGGGGAAGCCATCATTAGCTAGGTTTCCAGGACAAGAGAAAGCATGGATGAAGACAGCCTTGGCACCCCAAGCAGGCTTTCCCTACCCATGGGAGCCCCGCCTTCCACCTGTCCCAGCGTGCTCCCTGCTTCTGTTTAATTTCGGCTACTAGGCGTGTGTTTGATCATAGGAGTATGTAGGCAAACACCTATACCTTAGAAAAAGGATTGAGGAGAAATGTGCTGAGCTATCTCAAAGTTGAAGGAGTTTACATTTTCAAGTACTTTCCTTCCTCTTCCCCCTCCCCTTAAAATATTAATTATGTGCTAAGCCTGGGCTAAGCGTCTGAAAGATTATACACACACACACACACACACTCACACTCAGGTGCACACATACGCACACTCACACGTACAATCTAATCAATCATTCCTTGGATAATTACTGCCAGATGAACCCACAGGTGTGAACTGTAACTGTCGCCACTTACAGATGAGAAACCAGAGCTGAGAGAGTTTGACTGGCCTAAGTGCTATGGCAGGTCAGGTCTTCAGGGCCGTCTCTCTGACTCCCAGTCTCACCCCAGAACAGCCTGCTATTTCACCATGTCTCAGTATCCACCCCTAGCTCGGATTACGTCACCAGTAAACATCCCCTGAGTGACTGCGTGATTGAATGCACAAAGGAATATAAACAGCCCTAGGGAGGCACGCTCACCTCTGTCGGCTCCTCTAAGAGTGACTGACTAGGACAGATCTATGCATTTTTAATAAAAAAGTCATTATTAATTAATTTGTGTGTGAGTGTGCACACACCTGAATGCATACACACACACACACACACACACACACACACACGTGCATACAAGTTGGGCCTGCAGAGGTCAAAGGTGAACTTGAAGCAATCCTCCTGCCTCAGCTTCTCGAGAGTGGGGTTTCAGGTCGGAGTGGTTTGTGATGAGATGCTTCTCGTCTGCTACTTTTGCGGTGATGTTTGGTGTGCTGTGTGCTTTGCTTGCAGCTCCTGTGCCATAGCCTATGTTCCTATCTACTTCACTCACCGTCGTGTTTAACACTCGCCTGTGTAATTCAGGATCCACAGTTTTTTTTTTTTTTTTTTTTTTTTTTGGGGGGGGGGGATGGAGGGGGAGAAACCATCCTTTTGGGATTCTTAACTCAGAGCCCCTGGCTGGTCCTTCCATTTTTAAGGGTTTTACGGAGACACGTTCTGACCATCAATTTCATGCGAAACGGCGATAACCACGGTCTCAGCACAGTTCTGAGCATTCCATTGAGAAACTTATTTCTTCTTTTGATCTTGCTGTACATTTGGTATTGATTTTGTGTGTGTGTGTGTGTGTGTGTGTGTGTGTGTGTGTGTGTCTGTTTCCATTTACACATGAATGACCTCAGTCTGGTTTTAGCTAGGAATGGAAGAAGATGCAGAGCCTCCAAAATCCCTGAAGCTGTGGCCTTGGTGACAGCCGCTTTTTCAAAGCCGGGACAGTTTTGTACACATTCTGTTTCACACATGCACAGAGTCCAAAGACATCCGGGTACAAAACAGAAGGTCTACTTTGCAGAAGTGTGACAGTGAATATGAAGAGCAAAAGCCCACCACCATCTTGAGAAAGAAGCTGAGGGACCGAGTTGGTTATAAGCTGGAATGTCAGGTCTGGGGCGGTTTTGATCAACATCCCAAGAGTGTTTACAACTCCCCAGTCTCTTGACAGAAAGTGAGAGGACCTCTGGGAGGTCCTGGAGAGTCTCGGGGATTGACTTGCAGATTTCTGGTTGTCTCATGACTCATGGTAAGGGGGATGGACTTTTCACTAGGGCAAGGGCATAGCCATGGCAGAGCGGTCCCATAGAGGGCATCACAAGGGAGGCCAAGCGTAAGCAGACAAGGAAGGACTGGATGCAGGCAACGGTCCCCAGTTACAAAACAATTAGGCATAAAGCTAATTGTTTTTCTAATTCTAATCCTGTCCTAGATTTTTTTCTGAGTTTGGTGGTGGATAAATGCATGAAACATATTCAATACTGAAAGTGTAAAATTTAAGGAGAAGCTCCACAGTTTCTGTTCTGTATGCCTAATCCATATAGAAGTTAATTGAGTTGGGTAGATTTTGGGTCTCGTTAATTTTGGTGTGTGATGTTTTTATTTATTTGCAAGGGTTTTTTTTTTAATAATAAAGTTCATAAAATTAAAAAAATTAAAAGGAATTTCTCATACTTCAACTATACATAGGAATACACCTGAAGGCTTAAGAGTCACGCTTTTCTCAGTGATGGAACTCCTTGTTCATCGTTAGAAGCACTTCGAAGGTTAACAGTGCTAATCTGGGAATGGGTTTCTTGTTATCTGTGTGACCTCGAGTAAAGTTCTTGACCTTTTAGTGTCTTAGTCTCCTAGCTATCTCATACAGTTGCTAAGCAGACTAAATGAGTTAACAGACAAAATACTCTGAACAGGGCCTGACATGTCATGACACCGTGTATGGGTTTGTTATCACCATGATCGCCACCACCACCATCATTATCATCACCGTTATCACTGGCATCATTTTACCACCATCATCATCATCACTGTCACTATCATCATCTTCACTGTCAGTATCATTATCATCTTCATTGTCACCATCATCATCGTAGTCACCACCACTACCATCATCATCATCACTGTCAGCATCATCATCATCTTCATTGTCACCACCATCATCACTGTCACCATCATCATCATCGTCAATGACAGCAGCAGCAGCAGCAACAGAGGCTTAAGGGGACTATGAAGGTGATGTTCTCTGTGCAGCTTCTCCATGTTCCACAATGACAGGATCCTTCTCTCCCCATCCTGATGTCACCTTCTCTTTTGTTCCACCCCAGGGCCACTTGCATCCTTGCTACTTATGTCCATTTCCTCTAATGGCTATCAACCACACCGCTGTTCTGTTCAGGTGCCTCCCAGAGAGCAGTTGCTTGGTAGGTGATTATTTTATTCCATTCTCTCCCAGTGATGTTTGGATGTGTCTGGCCTCCCTACTCCTTGTCTGCTTTGGTTCTGAAATATATTCCTGGCAAATATAAAATCCATGTCTTCTCATTCTCAATTTTATAGTCTTTTACAAAATCAAAACTTTTTTTTTCTTTCATCAAGTATTTATAACCCCTGCTAGGCACTTGTAAGAAAAGAACTTTTTTTTTTTTTTTTTCATGTGCTCATGCAATTCACACACTGAAGGGAAGCCCCTATATACATTTGGGAAGCCCTTTCCACCAGCTAAATGAAAAAGGGAAGACATGGGATATAAGAGTGATCTCGTATTTTTGCAAATTAATCAAGATACATACCCAGATACACATTAGTAGCCCTGAGAAAACAGCAAGGGAGAATAATACATTTGATAATATCCTAATCCTATTGGCTATATGATCAATATAAAACTGCTCCAGAAAGACTCATTTAACTTCTCCCTGAAGACCATGCCCTTGGCTTCTGTACAGATGCAGTGTCCATGATGAACGATGAACATCTGGAGGGTTATGACATATCTATGGTGTTTGGCACAATCCTCACGGCACCCCATACACTAAGAATCAGTATTCTCATTTCAGAGGTGAAAATTGTCCACAAAATAGCTTCTTTGTCCCACCGCAGAACTGAGAAGTGGCCCAGGCTCTGTCCATCCTACAGGACTGCCATGACTGCTAATTGGGTCAAAATAGTGCCAGTTTTCACAAACAGTAAATGTACGCTAATCAGTCTCCAAACCTTCTCAAATTAGATGTCTTGGAGGAGGTACACTGGGAGGCCCCATGGATCTCCTTTTGTTAATTTATATAGAAAAAGAAAAAGGAAAGAAAAGAAGTTACCCCGAGCCGTGGCCGTCAGAGTTGGAGCAGTTCTAAACAGCCGAGACTCTCCCCCTCGTTTTTAAAAATTAGTTCAGCTCTTTTAGTGGAAAAATTACTAATTTCTACATACCAGACCCACTGCACATCTACCACAAATGTATGGCTCAACCGAAGTAAAAACACTTCAGGGCATGAGTCTCACGATGGGTTTAACTTTTATTTTGTAGTGGCTGATGGTGCAAATGCCTTTTCCTGGGTTTCTCGTCTGGATGCCCTCTTCATTTAAATGTATGCTCAAATCGTTTGTCCATTCTCTAATGGGATTTGCTCTATTTAATTTGCTGCTGAGGCTGAAAATTTCTTTCCATGTTCTGTGTACCAGTCCTTTGTCAGGTTTGTGGTTTGCATATATTTTCTCCTTTTTTTTATTTTTTGTGGATTTCTTTTTTTATCTCTTAGCAGAGTCTTTCCTTGAACAGAAGTGTTTGATCTTCAGCAAAGCCAGGTCTGTCAGTGCTTCTGTTGGTAGGTGGTACTTTCGGAGACAACTCCAAGAATTTCTTTGCCTAGCCATGGATTCCAAAGATTTTCTTTAATATTTTTCTAAGACTTTCATGGTTTTGCATTTTATATTTAAGGCTACGATCACTTTTCAGGGCTGGAGGGACGGCTCAGTGGTTAAAGCCACACACTCGCACTGCTCTTGTCGCGGACCTGACTTAGTTCCCAGCACCCACAGTGGCAGCTCACAGCCTTCTGTAACTACACCTCCAGGGAATCCAACACCTTCTTCTGACCTCCTCCAGTACCTGCATGCAGGGGCACATTTCCACACAGAGACACACTGACATTCTTTTCTAAAAACAACAATAAAACCTTCAAAAATCTATACTCACTTTTAATCTAACTTTTCAATAAATCATAACCTACACATTAAGATTCTTTTCTGTTTTGTTTTCAGACAGGGCCTCATGTAGCCAGGTCTACCTCAAACTTTCTCTGTATCTCAGAATGGCCTTAAACTACTGATCTTCCTGTCTCTACCTTCCAAGCTCAAGCTTCACTTAATCCACGAATGGGATTTTCTTTACAACCATTTCTTGGAAAGGGTCTCCTTTCTCCTTTGCATTACTTACATACTCCTGCCAAAGTTGCTTGGTGGAACTGGCGTGGCAACCATTTCTAGGTTTTCCATTCCACTCCACTGACCCACAAATCTACCCTTTGCTAATGCAGCATCGTCTTTAGACTGTAGCTTACGGACTAGCTTAATATTGAGAAGGGTGTTCCTTCCTGCTTTATTCTGTCTAAGATTGTTCTATCCACTTCACTGCTGTTCCCTTCCCTCACAAGAATCGTAGAATACCACTGCGTTCATTTACAAAAGACAAAACAAAACAACACACACACAAAAAAACCTGCCTATATAAAACAAGTAGTTCAATTTAAGGAATTATTGACATCTTTACTATGTTCAATTTATGAGATCCTTTCAACCTGTTCCTTCTTCATCGTTATACAGACCAGCTAGAAAGCGAGCATAAGTAGCTAATGCCTGTACTTATCGGCCAGTTGGATAACCGCATCTTAGGTTGTGCTCTTCTGTTCTCTCCATTCATGCTAAGCATGTGTGAGTTTGAGCCACACCAGGATGCTTCCTTTAACTGCTCTCTGCTCCAGACTCAGGCCTGTTTCACCCTCTTAGTCAAGCCCCTAGACCTTCTGGTTCTCACTCAGTCTTAACAACCCAGGTTCTTCCCTACTTTCTTTGCCAATCTGTTTCTTGCCTTCCAACTTAAGCTTACTCAGTAGAAAAAACAAAACAAAACAAAACAAAACAAAACAAAACAAAAAACACTCCAAGGTAACTGGTTTGGTTTGTATGTCTGTATACAGTTGTGGGTCTAGGACATCTGTCATGCGGAGCATGCCATTTGTTTACTTTTTTTTGTTTGTTTGAAATAAGGTCTCATGTTGTCCTTGAATTTGTTACATAGCTAAGGTTGGCTTTGAACTCTTTTTTTTTTTTTTTTTTAAATATACCATTCTTTTTTATTTATTATTTATACAGCATTCTGCCTGCATATATGCCTGCAAGCCAGAAGAGGGCACCAGATCTCATTGTAGATGGTTATGAGCCACCATGTGGTTGCTGGGGATTGAACTCAGGACCTTCGGAAGAGCAGCCAGTGCTCTTAACCTCTGAGCCATCTCTCCAGCCCCTGGCTTTGAACTCTTGATGCTGTTTTCCCTTCCGAAATGCTGGGATTACAAGTGTGTCCAACCAGGCCCAGCTAGCACAGGTCATTTGTAAGGCCAGTCCATCTGTGGAATGGGGTTATGCTGTTGCAAGCGTATACACTAACATACAGTAACAGTAATCACTGACATTTCATTATCTTATTTTTTTACTTTTTGGAAAATTGGTTAGCAAATAACATAATTTTACTTTAATTAATTAACACATTGTTGTATGTGTGTGTCTGACATGCGTGCATGGGTGTCGTTTTCGTGGTGGACGTGTGGAGGTCAGAGGACAACTTTCTGGAGTTAGATCACTCCATCTCCCTTTATGTGGGACCCAGGGGTTGATTTCAGGCTGTTGGGCTTCTGTGACAAGTGCCTTTACCTGCTGAGCCATCTCACCAGCCCTAAAATTCCGCGTTAGCGCTGTGCACATTCAGCAAAAATAATTCGTGTGTGAAGTAAAATTTGCACTTGAGAAAAAAGTTCTGGTGTCTCCAAGTTCACATCATGCCACTGTTCCAAGTTTTTGGCTTAAGTAAAATACTTTAAGTAGTCCCTCACCAAGCCACGCTCTGCTCTGTTCGCTAACTTCACAATAGTTATTTGAGTGAATAGTATCTAGAAGCAGGGATGCTCAAAGTGTCCCTGCAGCAAAGTTGAAGTATTTATGCCAGAATGAACGAACATGAACTTAAAATGAGCCCACGTGTACCAGGGTGGGCTGTAGCTTGGTCTTCAAGTCACAGCCAAAGAGAAGGCGAAGCTACTTATCTCTTCATCAAGTCTTCGTATCACCCAAGTGCTCGTAAAAAATACACCAACATGCTAATGTTGTCTAGGTAGACGTAATTAAAACTCATGGGTTTAAAAAAATGTAACACAGTTTTTACATATGGGTACAAGTCCATTACCAGGTATGTCCATTCAAAAGGAAAGAAAACATGCATTCAGGGCAGTGGGTTCAGTGCTGGCCTAGCATGCATAAAGCCAAGGATTTGATCCCTAGGACCCCATTTGAAAAAACTCAAACAAACTAATTGCTCACACAAAACAATATAATAAATGCCCGTCAGATGATGCAGAGACACATTCTGGCCTATCAGCACAGAAGACAACTCCGCTATAAGAGGATTTAAGAACCAACGCACGCTTCAGCACACACACACTTTGAAAATATTCCGTTATGTGCAAGAAGTCACATCTGAAAAATCACATAAGATACATGACAGAAAAAGTAACACAGTAATGTCAGTCATGTGACATATCCAGGGTAGGGAACTCGACAGAGATGGACAGAATATCGGTAGCCCCCTAGGACTGGAAAGAGTAGGTTAGACAGGCAAGAATGGGGTCACTGTGTGGGTCAGGAAAACATTCTGAAATGGCCTGAGCCTGCACAGCTAACGGCTACTGCCCTGTACACTTTAAACGAGCAAGTTGTATTGTATGTCAATTATAACCCCCCCCATAAGAACTTCTTTTAAAAGCAACAGTCGTTAGCAGTGGGAGTGTTTAGAATCGAGACTAATAAAGCATTTTGGAGACAAGGACTATTTTATGACAGTCATTGTTGGATCAGAGGTATGTGATGATGAAGGAAAGTGGAGCCTTCCCTAGACGGTTGCACCGACATCTTTAACTTCTTCACAGGCACGCGTGTATTTCTTTACTTCAGGTGAGTGGGGAGGCTTTCCCCATCGGTTCCATCTTGGACTATATCATTTTCACAGATTATCTAATAATGAAATGATAGAGGAAATTATTTGCAGGCAGAGGAAAGTCCAATTTGAGACCTATAACAATTTTTTAATGAAAAAAATAATAATAGTGAGCCCCTGTCTGGAAGAGGGAGGGTTGAGAGCAATGGCGTCTTCTGTTGCTGTGTTATCCGGAAACCACTGTTTGTGAGCACACTCAACCCAGGGTCTAGATCTCTTGGACATCCCGTGAGCCCTGTGCTCAGGACCTGGGAACAGCATGCTGGGAGGAATGCTTGCTGTTCTTCCCAGGTCTAAAGCAGCCAGATCTCCCATCTCCATCATAACAGTAGAGAGCACAAACCAATGCCCTCACTTCAGAATCTGGAGCCCACAAGTCTTCCTCCATAAGCTCCTTTTCTTCTGAGTCCTTCTCTCCCCTACCCAGGAGGAGGGCCACCTTGCCTTACAGTCTCCTGTCCCTGCCTTACTCTGGCCATCCACCCTCTCCTCCAGCCCCACTGGGCTAGGGAAATCTATGTCTCTACTCTAGGGATCTGGATTAGGAACCTTACTCGCCCTTGGGCAGTGTCATCAATGGTGGCGAGTTCTTATGCTATCATAAGCACTCTTACTGTTTTTCTTGAGACAAAGCCTCACTTATCCCAGGCTGGCCTTATAGCTGGGTATAGCATACATTTCTGGTCCTCTTCCCCCAAACTCTTGAATGCTAGGTTTACAGGCATGCACCCACCATGCCAGGTTTTATGTGGTGCCGGGAACAACACTCGGGCTGTATTGCATGCTGGGTAAATACCTTACCAACCAAACTACACTCCCAAGCCAAAATGCTGCTTTAAAAGAACCTTTATGTGCATTGTCATCTGTGATCCCCACAAAGTTTGGAAGCTAGACATTCTCTCAACTTTGAAAAGTCTATGGCTCAGAGAGGTGAAATTATCTGTCTGAAGTCACACAGTTGATCAATGGAAGAACTGCCATAAAAATCATGTTTTCTGCTTCTTGTTCCAGTTTAGTATTGCATAGAGGGGCAGACCTCAATGAAATTATAGTCTGCATGAATGCTTATGAGTTGGGCTTGGAGCCTAACCACTACTTTAGTTGTGTTTTTTTTTTTTTTTTTTTTTAAATTTTAAACCATGGGAAACTGTATTTCAAGCAATCAACATACAAATATTCTTTTAAAGCAGAACAGTCAACAGTCTTTAATTTGGGGACAGTGTCTCTCACTAAAGGGCTGACGTTTATTGATTCCATTATCATACTGGTTAGGGCCCAATGGGAGGATTGGAAAATAAAGGCCCATTACTCCTCAGATGTTTCTTCAAACTACTTTTTTTTTTAAAGCTGTGCAGTGATGGCGCATGCCTTTAATCCCAGCACTCAGGAGGCAGAGGCAGGCAGATCTCTGTGAGTTTGAAGCCAGCCTGGTGTACAGAGTGAGTTCCAGGACAGCCAGGTCTACACAGAGAAACCCTGTCTCATCTACTTCCCATTACTTTTTTATTTAAACGAAACATTTATTTATAACATGGTTTCTCTTGTTGATCAGGTTAGCTCAGTGTTGGGGAAGGAACAATTCCTCAGTAAATACTTATTGAATCCATTTTTAAAATATTTATTGAATCTATTTTGAGAGGGCTCAGCAGGTAAAGGTGCTGCCTGTCTCTGGGACCCACTCGGTGGAAGAGGAGGACCAAGTAGGGACCCACATGGCGAAAGGTGAGCACTGACTTCTTGGGTTTGTTTTTGTTTGTTTGTTTGCTTGTTTGTTTGAGACAGGGTTTCTCTGTATAGCCATGGCTGTTCTGGAACCCCCTCTGTGGACCAGGCTAGCCTCGAACTCACAGAGATCTGCCTCTGCCTCCTGAGTGCTGGGATTAGAGGTGTGCGCCACCACCACCAGAAGAACTGACTTCATTAAGATGTCCTCTCACTGCAGGGCCATGGCGCCTGCACACACACACACACACATACACACACACGCACACACACACACACACACAAATTAAAATGTAATAAAATTATTTTTTATTTTAACAGATATGCAGTGCTCATGCATATTTATGAGGCCCAATGTGTCATTTCCACACATATGTAATAGGCAGTGATCAGATTCAGGTAACAGGCATATCTAACACTCTAAATATATACATTTGTGTGTGTGTGTGTGTGTGTGTGTGTGTATGTTAGAAACACTCAAAGTCATTAGCAAGTAAGTTACTTAATTTTCAGAGCCCCAGTTTCCTCTATATAATAGAGGCAATTCTGCAAAAAAGATTAGTAATGATTGCTTGTACTAAGCGTTGTACATGGTCCAGGATCGGCTTGCAGTGAATTTGGAATATTGCTGTTGTTTAAAGCGGGAGATCAACCTGATTGACTCGAAAGCAAGTTCCTGTAGGTATACAACCAGGAACACGGCCCCAGCAGCCAGTCCTTGCTTATCTTCAGTGTTGTGGTAGGTTGTTCTGAGCTCTCCCTTCCATTCTTAGTGTTCCCCAATATGGATGGAAAGTTATATGGTCACCCTATCTAGAGATGGGTGGCTGGCAGGTCCTAAGGATTGTGACTTCAAAGGGACAGCGCTCCTTAATCACAGGGAAATCTGGCCTTTGTTTTGAGGATCACCAGTGAGCCGAGAGCTACTGTTTGGATGTTTCCAGAAGCAATGCGTCGGTTCCTGTTGAGAGTCTGAGGCCAGGCCGGAGCTTGCCAGAGTCTAGGGAGCCCAGCCAAAGGAACCAGCGGTCACACAGTTTCTAGTCAGGCAGAAGCCTTGTCAAGGGGCCAGGCCACAAGGGCAGGGTGGGGGCTGGAGAGGGGGCCAAGACAGCAAGCCAAACAGGAGGTGAAGGGAAGCCAGGAGACAAGGTGTCAGGGACGTTGGTATGGGAGGGCCAGCAAGGTGCCGGAAGGGCAGTGGGTTTCACTAGCCCGGGGCATCAGTCACTCCTCTGGGGCCTGGCTCCATCCTTCCTCGTGTTTGAAAGGACTGAAGCATTGTCTAGTACATATCCGGGTACACCCTCTCTGGGGCTGTGCCCATGTGCCAGGGTTGAGCAGCGGCACCGAGGAGACTGTCGGGGCTTGTAAGAAGCCAACACCAAGTCATTTAAGTCTCCCACAGCATGGCTTTCTCCCAGCCACGCCAGTGCCACGTCCCGACAACAGAACGGGAGAACTGTTTCAGTTTTATCCAAGCATCAGAATTCTCAGTAACTGCGGTGAGTCACTTCTCACAAGCGAAGCTCAGTGGTCAAAAGCCCCACTAAAACGGCATGGCACGGGAAAGCGAGGAGCAGGAGACGGGGCTGGCAGGCAGAGCTGGGTCCCATCGGCTTCTGCATCTCCCTGGCTGAATCTTGAGTCAACTCAAGTCACCCCATCACGCTCGTTTCCTCATCTGCTAACCCAGATGTTCACTCTCCCAAAGACAGGGTGAGCACGTAGAATGAGATGCAAGCATCGCTAAGAGTGGGACTGCCACACAGGCGACGAGCAAAGCATCAGCCATTTCTAAAGTTAGCATCCATTGTGAGACACAAGCCCGGAAAAGCGACGTTATACTTTTAAAAAGAACGTGGTCCAGGGCAACGCGACAAACAAATTCTAGTGTTTCTGAATGAGGATGACTCCAAACACCAAGAAATACAATATCTCTTTAGATGTTGGCTAGTGTGTTTGTGGGAGTTGCTAGTTCCGTCTTCTCCTGGAAGCACAGAAGACAAATCCCGAAGGGTGGGTTAGATACGTGGAGCTGTTGCGCCAGAGCATAATATTGACATTTTGTGTGGGAGGTATGGAGTGAGTTGCATGCAAGTTGTGCACACATGTGTGGGCACACCAACCATGCAACGAGTGTAGAGGTCAGAGGTCACCACTGGGTGTCTTCCTCTCAATAGAGACCTTTAAAAGTATTTTAATTTTGCCTTTAAAAAATATTTCCTGTTGGTTGCTTTCTGCGTCTGTGTGCTCTGCACACGTGTGTGTGTGCACGCCACAAGCATGCACAGTGTGCCCACGGAGGCCAGGAGAGAATACTGGATCCCCTGGAGCTAGAACGGATGGCTGTGAGCCCCCGTGTGGGTGCTGGGAACCTAACCTGGCCCTCTGCAAGAGCAACCAGCGCTCTTAACTGCTGAAGCATCGCTACCTTGTTTTTTGAGACAGGAGCTTCACTCAAGCAGAGTGGGTTGACTTGGCAAGATGGGCTGTCCAGAAAGCCCCTGGGGGGTTCCACCTTCTCTCCTTCCCCAGTTCTTGATTACAGATTTAGGCCATTGCACCCAGCTTATATGTGGGCTGCTGGGGAACTGAACTCAGGTCTTCAGGCTTGCACCCCAAGCACTTTACTCAGCGAACCGTCTCCCCAGTCAACAGGATAGGAATATTAGTGGAATTCAGGGCCTCCTTTTGAAGAGGAAAGGAAAATCTCATTTGAACCAGAACACTGGGGGGATGTTGTTTTGGGTTGCAGATTTCCAACATGTTGACCAAACAGTGCTTTGATCAGGGCACTGCAGTGTTACACAGAAATAAACCTGAGCCCTGCAATCTGATGAGCCTGGCTCTCAGCCAACTTGAGGCTGGCTGATTCTCTAAAGCCCCAGGCCAGTGCCTCACTCATCCCGGTCCTCATGTGGAAAATAAAGACAGATGTGTCAACGAATTAGGTTAAAGGGAGCAACATCTGTCTGCTTTCTAGGACACAGAAGAGGACAGGAGTAAATGAAGGTTCTCACCATCCTAATGGAAGTGCCTTAACCTCTTTCCTAGCACCGCCAGGAAGTCAGAAACAGAGACAGGGGGCAATTATCGGCTACTCCTCAGTGTGAGCGAGCAGCTGGGCTAAAGAAAAGGTAAAACAGCTAACATAGTCAACCTGCATTACTAGAAACACGGAGTCTGGAGCATGCATTTGGGTGTATGCACAGGTGTGTGTGTGTGTGTGTGTGTAGGTGTGTATGAAATACTTGCACAATCCCTTTGACTGCTTGAAGAAGCTTTTATAATACTGGAGAGTCAAGAAGAGACCAGATTGCTTAGAGCTGTGGTTCTCTGCCTTCCTAAGGCTGCGGCCCTTTAATACAGCTCCTCATGTTGTGGTGACACCCCCAACCAAAAAAATTATTTTTGTTGCTCCTTCAAAAATATAATTTTGCTACTGTTATGAGTCTTAATGTAAACCTCTGATATGCAGGATATCTGATACGTGACCCCCCACAAAGGGGCCACAGTCCACAGGTTCAGAACCACCGGCTTAGAGACTGTCTCATATGGAGGAGGGTTAAGGATGCAGGGAAATTTAGCCTGGAAAACAGAATTCAAACTCCCGAAGTGCTGTCTTCAAATATTTGAGGGTTTCAAATAGGACCAGGGAAGCTATAGTCTTCATGACTCTGTAAATCCAAACAGAACTCAAAGGCAGAGTCAGAAAACCTTCTGCTTAGCTCCATCACGTGGCCTCCTCCTAAGGGCTGCCCTGAGGGGTCAGCATCCTGTCAGTATATGTGAGGGAATGAGTGAACTGTCAGCCCCCTGACTCCAAAATTTTTCCCAGCGTCAGCTACCGTCTGAGGCATCTCTGGAGTCAAAGAACCCTTAAGAGGACCCTGATTTCTACAGTCTTGTGAGGACCGGTCCCCATTACATCATAGTTTATAAATATCAACTTTTTCGAAATGGTTGTTCAAGATGAATATCTTGAACATTGTTGGTAGATTCAGAAACCTCAGATAATTGTCATTAGTATAGAATTAATAGTTACGAGTTTTCAGGAGTTGTCTGTAACACCCTCCCAAACTTCTATCTCAGCCCAGCTTGGTGTCAGAGTCCTGTTTATTTACTATCTTGTCCAGAGTAACACTACTTTAAAATGTAAAGTGTTTTTCTTTTTTTGTTTTTTAGATGTAAAGCCTTAGACTCTAAGTAGATAACGTTGCTTTGCCTAACTCCTTCCATTTTTCGTCTTTTTTTCATCTTTCTGAAGTTCGGAGCCCATTGGGGCAGACGTGAGTGCTATTCACAGACACAGAGACAGAGTAAAGGGGCTTGCTTTGACAGCCTTTCTCTTACAAACACAACAGGGAATGTTACCTCGGCTACTTCATGTCCAACGTGGAGCCCTGCAGAAGTGTGACCGAGGGCAGGCACAGTGTCCCATTATTCAGCACAGGGACCCTGGGGCGGTTTGAAGACCCCCGTGGTCTAGCTTGTTTGGTTAGGGGCGGACGATCAGAAACAGACATTCGGAATGTGTCAGCGGTTTCAGAGGCGCACCCAGTGACATTTTAATCTGAAAAATTATAAACAACTGTACTCCTCCCACTGGCCATGCCACCTCCTGAGGAACGCACAGTGGGGTGGATGTGAAGGGGCCATTGATAAGGATGGCAGCTCTCAGGGCCCCGACCAGGGGAGAGCTTGAAGGCTGAGATTATTTTTAATGCTTTCAAAGGCACACACTCCAGACACACTGAAACATAGAGCACAGATCTGCCACACATAACACACACATTTAGTTGTGTGAAAGATAAAGACATAAAGGAGCCAAAACCCTCCCTCCACGGCATAGACATTTAGTACAAGCATAGCTACTTGGGGATTGCCTCCACCTCTGTCTTTTTTTTGCGGATAAGGAAGCTAGCAATCCGAGAGAAGGGAGGTGACTGACTGGAGTTTATTATGGGATTGTAGAAAATGCACTAGCCAACGACAAAACAATCCTAAAGACAGCCAAAGCAACTAGAGGCTGGACATAACGGTCCATCTTTCTTCAGAGGAAGGCCTGTGGTACCTCAGTGCACCCTATTTTCCAACCACTGCCACACAGACCATAGGGCGCTCACAGTGGGCCAGGCAACAGCCTTGGTCTTTCCAGCAAAGCCAGCAGGCTTAACAGCTCACAAGGTGTAGAAATGGCTATACCATCTTTCACCACTCTGGATTCTCGGCCCCATCTAAAGGCAGGAAGCGGCATAAAGGGAAACAAACCTATCTGCTCATTCTCCCCGAGTGAACCCCTTCCCTTTGAGCATCACTTGCTCTTTTCCCTCGTCACAACACTGGCTGGCGCTATGAGATCAATTGGAATAATCAGATAATTGACATATCCACCACCCCAGCTGATTACATGAAGCAACTGTTTCATTGAGTCACAGATGATGGCGGAAAAGCCGCCCCGCCAAGACACAGCCCCATTCTCTTCTCGTCTCTGACTGGTCAGTGTCTGCCTGTTTACCCAGACAGCGTCTTCATTTACCCGGTCCGCACAATGACGCTTGGACGGTGCTCCAGTGAGGGTGCTGTGCGGACACGCCTCTCAATCCGCTCATGTTCGGTCATAGAACAGTCTGTCCTTTCATGGCGCTGTGGAATGAACACCAGCTCTGTGCGCGGGCACGCAGGGCATCCTCTGTCTGAGAGCCAAGGCCTGTTCCCAAGTTCCCCCATGGTAGCCTTGGATACGGCTGCGTGGGGGTGGGAGGCCTGTGAGAGGCCTTTGTCCTTGGGGACTCTGTGGAAGAAGGCCATGGACAGCTGGCTCCTGGGCCCATCAAAGAGAGGGAAGGGATGGCAAGAGACGGGGCTAGGTGTGCGTCCACGGCAGAAAGCACCCCAAGCTTTCCAGCTCCTCTCCAACACCGTGGCCGCTGTGTGGCAAGCACGTGCGGTTCTGTACAGGCAACGGCTCGTAAACCTCTGGTGACAGGATGCAGACGCTGGGTTGACATGTGGCCCAGCGGAGTAGGAGGGACAGAAGACAGTCTTGGAGACCGTTTGCCACCATGACCTAAACCACCGCAGAGTGACAGGGCCCTCAATGTCTACTTCTCAGGATTCTCTTGGGACTGTGCACTCTAGGCTTACCTGTGTCTTCAAACTTGCTTTTTTGTAGGATTTGTAAAATACCCTCTGAATATTGGTCGTGTCCTAAGGTTCCAACACAGGGAGTTTAATTCACCAACAGCACGCTCTTGGTTTGATAAAAATGATTATCATCTTCGAGGGCATCTGCTTAAATCACCCATCTATTATATTTCAGTTATTGGTTATATGGCTTTATATCTTCCTAACAGCAACCCTAGAGTGGTTATTATTTCCTTTAATAAATAAGAACAGTAGCAATTTTTTTTCTTCTACTTGGGGCTGTCTGTTTGCAAAGCTTGTATCTTTTTTTTTTTTTTTTTTTTTTTTGGTACAAAAATAGTAAGTAAACACTGCATCGAATTTGAAACTATCTTCACGTACCTTTTGTTGTCACATAATGTATGTTAAACTTTTGTCACTGCCTTTTTATCTCTGAGGGTGTAAACTGTTGTCTGGAAGGTGACAGCAGTTAGGAGGCGCACAATATTTAAAGAGAGGTGCTGCTGACATCTTGATACATCTGAGGCTCCATTACCAGGAATACAGGGTCTAAAACGAGGGAGTGGAACACCCTGCCGGCCTGTGCTGTTCAGGCTGCTTTTCTTGGTCACACAGTAAAAGAGAGGCACAGACAACCTTGCATTTCAGAGGAGTCAGAAACGTCAACAGGTTATCCGGCTTTGATAGCAAACGCGTGCGGAAAACAAAGTGGGGACCTTTCCTAGGCTGAAAACCCTGAGGAACTGAGGTTCTTCGGCTTCTGAGAAGGGACTGGGTGCTGGGTCTATGGGAGGCTAAGCCGGGTGGCGGAGAGATCATCAGAGTTTGAAACACTGTGCCAAGAATCAGGTTCTCTTGTGGGATAGGTTCGACAGCCATGGACCCCTCTAAGGGTACTGCTGCCTGCTGGATAGAGGAAGGTCTTGCAGGGTTTGGAGCTGTTGATGAGAGAGCAGTGAGCTTTGTGAGGGAGTGAGATGGAGCTGCCCAAGCAGAGGCAGGAAGGGGTGATGCAATTAACTAGACTCAAGCGTCGGAACTTCTAACACCACAGTCCATCGGGTAACAAGAAATGGCCCCTTCCTTTCCATTTTCTCTCCCCTAAGGTCTCATTTGAATATAACCTGCTGCAATTGGTAGCCTTTACCTTTTCTCTTCGTTTGAGACGTGATTATGTTTTAAATCACTTTAATTCTAATCCCAGATGGGGTTTATGAGACTTTCTTGAAGTAATTTGTTTTAAATAGCAAAGCTTTTTGATCACATGTTGGGCTTCTAACACAGAACATTTAAAAGCAAATATCCAGCATGTGAAGAGGGCAAATTATTTTTATGCACTCACTATTTCAAATGTCCCTGCCTAAGGACCAAATCCTGCCTTAATTTCCTCTTCTTTGACGGAACAGTTGCAAGATGGAGTCTCTTGGCTTCTCCTGCCCAAGAATGTTGAATTTGCTTTTGCTGACACCAACCATATATATACTTCATTCATTCATTCATTCATTCATTCAACAAACAGAGACAGAGCATCCAGATGTTTTCACTGGGGGAAAGCCTCGAACACCACCAACAAAACTCTCTTACCAGTAAAATGGAGCTGCATTTAATGGAGGAGACGGGCAGCAAGTAAGATGGCGAGGTAAATATACCCAAGATGAAACATAGAGCTGCTGGTGACATGCTCACAAAGGAAGACTCCGGCATTGAGAAGTGTGTGGGAGGGGGGCAGGAAGACAAAGAGGGTGCTGCTATTTAATTGGGTGGGTAAATCCCTTGAGATCTTATTTAAACAGTAGGGGCTCCTCTAGATAGCTTACCAGGCCTGAGCATACAGCAGGGGGCGGGGGCGGCAGAAGCAAAGCTGCAGCCATGTTCTGGAGCCCTGCCAAGCTCGGGGCATCATGTATCACAAACAGAGCTGAAACACCCACCCCCGAACAGCAGGACCTTGAAGAGGAAAGAACACATCTGCACCCCGAACAATAGGCACTTCACTGCCAAGTGCTAAATCGGGTAGATCAGCTCACTTTATTTATGCCGGACCAGCCATTGTCCCCCGAGCCCCTCCTCTCAAGCCCCCACCTCCAGGACTCAGAGTGTACCACCACCTCATCTAGAACGCTCTTGCCACAGTTATTCTGCCTTAAATTGCGGGCACCCTGGGAAGCCTGCCCAAACTCATCCTTCTTTGTCAAGCATCCCCTGACCACACAGCACCCAGTATCTCTTTTTTTTTTCCTGACTTGAGGAGGGAGCGGGTTCCACTCAATCTACAGAACCAGAACTCAAGCGCCACACACCCACCAGTGAGCAAACCTGCCCAGAAGCCTAAAAAGCTCTGCACACATTGTCAAATGTCGCTGCCCCTGTAAAGCCCAGGGAAACTTTCCAAATTTTGATGCCTTCTTCCACCTTCTGAGATTCTAGCTTAGTCAGTCTCGGTGAAACTAAGCTCAAGGTTGTTTTTTTTTTTAATCCCCACCCCCCAAAAAAAATTTCCAGGTGATTCCAAGCAAAGGTTAAGAATGACCAGAAGCTCCTCTTTCATTTCCCTCAAATTCTCCCCACCTATCCTGGCCTAGGCTGTCAAACAGCCTGTTTTGATGCCATGTCATTTATTCTTCCCTGGAGTTAGAGTCTTAAGTATATAGCACCAGAAGCTGGTTTCCCCTCCACCCTTCCTCCTCTGGCTCAAGGCTCTGAGACTGGCCTCACAGAGGCATTCATAGGATGAAGAACAGCAGCAATAGATAGAAAGGCCTCTGGCAAGTCACCTAAATATCTTCTCTGTAAAGGAGAAACAGCAGTGTCTTTCCAGTCTGCATCGTGAACACAGGGTCTTGGGAAGGTCAGTAGCGACCAAATATGAATGTGTTATTTATTTTTACTAGAAGGGTATCGATAGAGATGGACGCTTGGGTGGACAAACAAGTCTAAAGACACTTGTTTCAAATTTTTGAAGCCATCCTAGCTCCTACCCTAGAGTTATAAGGAAGAATTTTAGGCAGAATTTCATCGTGATGCCCATAGAGGCAGTATATACGTGTGGTCTCCATTTTGACATGAGCGGGAGCCACTCAGCAGTCATTGCTTTGTCCACTCATCATTGGTTGGAAGTGATCGTATGACTCGAAAGTGATTTAAATTAGCACCGAACACCGGGAGAATGTTCAATAAGTATTAACCGGTGAGGTCCAGTTTAAAGCGGCACCATGTCAGTTCTCACGCTGCTGCTGCTGAGACAGGAGTAGTACTGCCTGCTTGCCCACACCGCCTAGTTTTTCCTTTTAAGGCAAAGCACAGCACCCTCCGGTAGCCATTCTGTTGATCTGCTGGAAGACGGAAAGACCCTGGCTTACTCAAAGCAGGATTTCTGTTTTACTAAAAGTGGTAGTCCATTGAAAATTACCTCTCAGAACTGAGGATATAATTTAGTGACAGAGCCCTTGCCCAGCAAGCTTGAGGCTCTGGATTCACTCCTCAGTACAGGATTAAAAAAAAAAAAAAAAAAAAAATCACCACTCAGCTGCGAAGTTAGAATAGCTGCAGTTGTACCACTCTAATCTAGATTAGGGGCTTCATGAGGTGTTTTCCATTCACAATTCCTTTTTGCCTGAGAAATTTTTACTTGACTTCAGGGATATCTAAGTCTATAAAATAGGCATACAAACCAACCATCAACTGGTAATTTAATAATTTAAAAAAAAATTATTGGGGTACATAGATAGTTTCACCACTTATTAAAGATGATGTGCTTACTTTTACATGAAAATTAAATCTTGGCTGAATATTTGATGCTGCTGGATACAGATCCTCTCCCATGGTTTTTCAAGTTGACTGATACTTGATTTTTATAATCATGAATTCTGAGAATGCCGCTTTGTGAATGCTTACTTAAGAAGAGCAGAGGAGTCTTTTAAGGTCATTTCAGAAGTTATTGGAAACTCTGTCCTTTGTATGAAATGCAAGTCAGCAATTCAGCATTTTTTTAAAAGAAATCAAGCATTTTGACAATGCATCCAATGATATGTTGGTGTGTTCATGCCAAGAAATGACGGTAGGAAAATATTAAAAATCCTTGTTTGTAATTCTAAAAGAGCAGAAGACTGTGTGGTGGACAGTAAAGACCCTGCAGTTCACAACACACAGAATTCCTGAATCTGAGGTGCCGAGCTTCAGGCAGTCTTCACCAGTTCTGCCTGACGGGGTGGTAACCCAGGGGGGTGGGCTGTGGAGGCTCTGTGTTCAGAACGAGGTCCCACTGGTGCCCCCGGAAACACCCTGGGTTCGCTCCACGTTTGATTGTGAATTCAGCTTTAGTTGTTGCGTGCTCCGAATCCTTTCACTGCTGTCAGAGTTTCTGCAAGCCCCCACCTCCCGTTACGGGACCCTGCTTTAAGAATCTACGATCAAGACCAAAGAATATCGAGAAAGCATAGAAAGTTTCCTCTGCCCACACATAAACCACGTGGTGAATGGGGCAACTGTACTCGAGCCTTTTATTTATTTATTTATTTAATTCCACGAATCAAGTTTAAAAGATTTGGGGGATCCAAATAGGATTACTAGAACTTTTTTTTTTTTTTTTTGAGAAAGAAATCAACCAATAAAAATAACAACCACCACCATTTCCCATCAGAATGGACAGTTTTAAGACACATAGAGCTATGGAGACTCATTCTCAGCACAGAGAGCTGCTCTTTTTATGGAAGGGCAACCCTAACCTAAAGCTGTGAGGTCACAGGCAGGTAAGCATGCCATACGGGCCCTATGCTGCACATACGTGTGCATTTGAGAGCCACTGTTCAGGAGTCCGGGAGGGACTGAACTGGGTGGAAAACGGCTGGTATCCTACGGATAGCAGCTGGGCTAAAAACTTACTGAAAGGGCAGAGGTAGAGCAGCAGTTTCACCCAGGACTGCCCACAGGTACAGACAACAGAACGCTGGGGTGCGGGCAAAAGGGGGTCGCGCTCCCTGATGATGGAACGGAGAGGGCAGCATCCCCACCCGCTGAAACCTGAAGAGAGAGAGAGATCTCGGCGGCAGAGCCCTCCCACTAACTTCTCTTTGATTCACGAGAGCTCATGTCTCACTTTCTTCCAGGACCCGGGAGGGAAGAGGAAGTGGAAAGAGTGTACAGCCTGAGTATAAACTAGAAATGCAATTTCCATTCAAGGAAGGGCGGAGGAGGCAGAATCTGAAGTGGAACGCTTTTCACAATGAAAAGAATCCTCGCCTGAAGTGCCAGAAAACATTCTCTATACAGATGATCTCCCTGTGGCTGGGAGGCTGAAGCTAATTGGACCCTCCTCAGGCCATGCACCTGGTGAGCTAGCTCACACCCTGGACTCCCAAGGCCTTAGCTCCCAAGGCCGAATTACTGGTTTCCTTTGATTTCCCTCCCGCAGTTCACCCTTCGTCCCATGAGGCAGTTAAACAATTTCCTTAAATTATGACGCATCCTCTCTCTGTCATCAGGCAGGCTTCTCCTCTCCTTGGATATGGGAAAAAAAATATTAAAACCCTGCAGTCCTGTGCCTTCGTGAGGGGAGATGCGGGCCACGACAGGCTGAGGGGCCACAGCCACGGGCTCTGTAGGTGGCAGGACCTCAAATGGCTGATGACCCAGAAGCAGAGAGAGGGATGCTAAGCCCAGGACAGACCCTCCTGCCTTAGCCACTTCTCTACCAGTAACCGTTTTGTCTTTACCACAGGCCTCTCCACGGCCACGGGGTGGGGAATGGCTTGGGTGTGGTGGGGACAAAGATGAGGCCCTGGGTGCCACCTGACACAGGGAAACTTCCAAAATTAACCCTTGGGTACAAATGGGGCAGTATGAGAGCTAGGCCTGGAAGAGCAATTGCATCCTAAGCTCACCTGCCAGGCAAAGTGAGTTTGTCAGTGAAGCCTTGACCATAAAACAAGGCAAGAGCCATTTGCACTTTGTGTATACTCCCAGTTATTCTTTATCGCTAAGATAAATTCTGTTACCCCAATGTAGAGACAGGGGAAAAATTATATTCTGGTCTTTGGTTTTGTCTTCCTAATCCCAGACCTCATTTAAGACAAGGGATTATCTCTGTCAGTGACCACTACCTCTCCTTTTCATGTTAGAATTCTTTCACCCGTAACCAAGAAAGTCCAGACTAGTAACGTAACAATTAAATCCAGTAATTTTGCTCCAGTAATCCATAACTAAATCTATAAAAAAACTATAACAAAAGAGCCACATACAAAATATTTGCTGTGGCCTTATTTATGATATTAAAAGTGAAGTATCTAGTAACAAGTAGATTAAAAAAGAAAAGACTTAAACCATAATGAAAAAAATGTAAATTCAAAATAATAAGTTGCATTTTGTACTACAATATGATCACAGTATATAAAATGCACACATATAAACAGTAATAAAAAGAATCAGCCCACATTACACCTATAAGTGATATACTTACACCCATTTGTTTTTCCTTTCTATGGCATGTTTTTCAGGCTTTCTCCGTTCGGGGCAAGCATGTATTATTAAGTAAATTAGTAAAACATGACTTAAAAATCTTTATACATACATTGAAATCACTGCTGAAAAGGAACCTCTAACCCATGGGCAAAAGGGAAGTTGTTCTTGAGCAATTTTTATATTAATTAAACATTTTTCTATACCTTAAGAGAGTACGTGGACCTTGAAAAGGGTTATGTGAAGCATAGGTGAAACGGAAGGATATGCTACAGTACCCCAAGCATGGGCGAGTGTTTGAGAGTTAAGCACATGCAAAGGAAATGATGTGATTCTGGCTGGTTCATTATCAGCAAGGACACGCTGATTTGAGCACAGAAGAGATGGGGATGGAACGCTTCATGACAAAGAGTACATCCCATGACTTAAGGAAGGAAGAAAGGGTATGCTGAGCAAGCAGACAGTATCGGAAAAACAATTTAAAGACATCAGAGTACTTTCTAACCTCAAAATTCACTTTATTTAATGAGGTTGCATTTAACCTGTAGCTGCCGCTGTATTTGCACGAGTGTGTGTGTGTGTGTGTGTGTGTGTGTGTGTGTGTGTGTGTGTGTTCTTGGTTGTAGGTACACGTCAGGAGTCTTCCTCAATTGCTCTCCAGTTTTTATTATTACTTTTTTCTTTCACATTTATTTGAATAAACATGCACTCCTTCCATGGCCCACAGTGCAGGCCAGGGAACAACTTGAAGAACTCAGTTTTTTTTTTCTTTTACCACGTGTGGCTCAGGGATGAAACTCAGGTCACTACACTTGTCAGCAAATGCCCTTACCCAGCCGAGCAGTCTCCCTGGCCCTCTGCCTTGGTTTTGGAGACAGGTAATCTTACCGAAGCTGGTGATCACTGATTTGTCTAGACTGGCTGGCTGGATGTCTCCAGGGACCCTCTTACCTCCCTGCCACCCCAGTGTTGGGTTTAAAGATGTGGCAACTGGCTTTTTTATGGGACAAGCACTCCCATAAAAATTCAGTGATGGATCTGAACCCAGGTACTTGTCCTATGGCAAGCACTTTACCAACTGAACTATCTGCCCAAACCAAGGCTCAAGTATTTTTATCTCAACCCAAACAAGTTGGTAGCCATGCTCACTGGAGATTGGCAAAGGCCTGCTAATCAAGAGGTGGCCATAGTTAGGGTCTACTCCTATTCTAAAGAGAGGGAAAGGAGAAATCAGGAAGGCCTGGGTGTCTGCACACTGAGTAGTGGCAGGAGGGTAGACTATTTAATACATTTTATCTTGTTTAAAAGCTATCTCATCTTTTGTGAAAATCTGATGGAGCATGGAGAATGGAGCAAGTCCTTCAGGTGACCCAACACCACATACTACACTTTGGACAATGTATGCAAGCACACGCCGCATAGTTGAAGCCGTGTTTCAGCAGACATGGGAACAAGATCTCACAGTCTCCGGGTGGTACATGCACAATTTACCGGGCCATATATAGAGCTCTCTTTCAGGGTTCAGGAACTCTCAGTGTGTTCCAATTCCCCTCCCTTACTTCTCCTGGGTGAGAGAAGTTGAACTTGAGCAATCTCCCCCATTAATTAAACAATTTTATGCAATTTAAAAATGTGCACGGAAGAGGCAAATCCCTTTCTTGACTTCCCTTCTTATGGTGATCTCATCAAGTGTGGGCCGGCCTGCCTCTCTCCTCCCCCTCACATTTCCCCACACCCTATTTTTTTTTAATTTATATTTTTGGTGTGTATATGTGTTCATATGTGTGTGTATATGTGTTCATGTGTGTTTAGGTGTATGTGTATGCACATATACATAGGGACTAAAGGTTCTTCCTTCCCTCCCTCCTTCCTTCCCTCCCTTCATCATTTTCTCTGCTCCATCTACCGAAAGCTCTCTGTTTCCCCAGACTAAAGCGGGAGGGCTCACTAGGATGCAGCTAAAACCTCAGGTGTCTGCTCCATTCTCCCGTGCTGCTTTCCAGTACTGGAAGAGATGACAGGGTAGCAGGAACCACCCAGAGTTCTTACACTTTTGAAAGGAAAGGAGCCAGGATTTGTTCATACATACTACGAAAATTCTATGCTTTATGTTCATTGCTTTGTGTCAGATATGACTTTGTGTTGGTGCGGAGATGTATGATGGAGACCATCTTGCCTGATACCTAGCAACTCATGGGATTCAGAGAAACACTGCTTCCATAAGAGGCATTGAATCGGCAATGTTTGGTGATTTCTTAACACCTGCCGTCAAAAATTTTAAAAGGTGGTACAGGAATCATCTTAGCAATCAAAACAGACAAGATTTCTGTTTATTTTTGCTTAAAGTCTAAATACCAGCCTAAGCGTTTGCAAAACTAAGGGATTTTCTGACTTGGTCCTAAAATAAATAAATAATGATTCTACAACCAGCTCTCCGAAGACTATTTTTTTGAAAATATGGGATGAAATCGGGATGGCGGGGGTGGGGTGGGGTGCTTTTATCTTGTGACACCAAAGCGAAGAGTGAGCTCTGTGGTCGGTGTCTCGCTCTGTTTGGGAATACGTTTGAGTTCAGCTGTGGAATTCTCTTTAGTCAAACATCTGCTACCCAGTTGTTAAAGTTTGTTTGATATTGGCCCAAAGGCGGCAGCACAAGGGAAAAATTTTTTAACAATGAGTCCCAAGATAGATCAGACCAGCGGCAGTGCTTATTTTGAAAAGGCATTTTTTTGGGTGTGTGTGTGTGTGTGTGTGTGTGTGCCATCCGACCTGAATGTGAAAGAAAAAAAAAAAATGACCAAGTCACTAGAGCAAAGGGTGTGTGTCCATCTGTTGCTGGAACATAGTTCAGCTTGTTCTCACCATTTCTCACATTTTTCCTCCAGAAATTCCTCGTTGAAATATTGCCGTGTTGTGTACCGATGAGCGTACTTTTTGAATGTTTGGAGATCTGAATGTCTGACTCGAACATTGTACAAGAATGAAAAGCTTCCAGACCTCCACTCCAATGAGAATGAGTCTGACAATTTGGGGTTACATGTTGAAATCTCTAGAGATGTGTAAACTTCTCTTAGCCAAGAAAAGAGAGAGCTGACACCTCTTCAGGTCCAGGAAGCTGAGCTGAATGATCTCTTAGATCTCTACGGTAATAATGTTCAGCGCACACGAAGCTCATCTTCAGAGTAAAGTTTCATTTAGCTAAAAATTCAAATCACTGGATGACATCTTCAGGAAATAGTAGAGTTACAGCATTTGATCAATAATGATACCTTTAAAAATGCTCCTTTTGTATGCCCAAGAGTTCTAATGGAGGTAATGCATTAAGATTTGAATACTTGTCTGGGGGCGGGGGCACTGAGACCTAGATTTAAAACTGTGTGACCGGCTGGGCTTAGCTTCAGAGGAAAAGGGAAGGAGGGAAAAAGTGAAGGAAGATTGAGAGAGGAAACCATTCTAATCCCTCAGACCAACTATTCAAAGAACAGGGAGACAATGAAGGCAGCCTTGATCTGGGGAGGCAGCTCTTTTCCAGTGAACTATAGCTCCATTCCATGCACTATTTAAGCTGTCCTCAAAGCATCCCTTTGAGGTCTATTGTGTGTATGTATGCATGCGTGTGTGCTCATGTGTGTAAGTGGACTCCAGAAGACAACCTCCGGTGCTCTGTTTTTCTTCCTCTCTCCCTCCCTCCCTCCCTCTCTCCCTCTCTCTCTGTTTTTTTGGAGGCAGGTTTCTCTGGTTGCCCTGGCTGTCCTGGAACTCACTCTGTAGACCAGGCTGGTCTTGAACTCAGAGATCCACCTGCCTCCATCTCCCAAGTGCTGGGATTAAAGGTGTGTGTCCCCACTGCGTGGCTCAGGTGGTGTTTCTACGAAGGGGTATATCTTGTTTTTTGAGAGAGGGTTCATCACTGGGATCTAGGATCCCCCAAGTCTGGCTCATCCGACTAGCTCGGGAGCCCCAGAGGTCTACTTGCCGCTGCCTTCTTGGTGCTAGGATTGCAAGCATGTCCCCCCTCACCCATTTTTTTTTTTTAATATGGTGTTAGGAATGGAGCTTAGATCCTCATACTTGCATGCTAAGCACTTTAACAACCCAACTATGTTCCCAGTCCCCCAAGCAAACGTCGTAATCCTCATATTACACATAAACAGACTGAAGTCTAGCCAGACAGTGTGGTGGACTTTTATAATCCTGGCACTCTGGAGGTCAAGGCAGGAGTTCAAGGCCATCCTGGAATATGTAAACTCTGTCTAAAAACAAACCGAAAAATAAAAACAAGATCCAACAGAGACAACATGAATAAGCACTCCCCCAAAATACCTAAGACACACACACACACACCCATATTTGGTTCCCAGCCTCCACGTGCACTTATGAGCACATACTCCGACACAGACACCCATGCACACGTATGTTTAAAACAATAATAAAACAAATGAAGTGGAGATTGGTGCCAGCTCTAAAACTCTGCCTTATTTCTTTATTGTTTCTGTTGAAAATAAAATTTCCACTTGTTTTTATTGTTTAAAACCAGGAAGAGCTGGGAGGTGAGTGGCTGGCCAGGTGGGAGATCTTCACATACAAAAGACGTTTGGCTTCTGATTTGTGTGTTTAAATAGCCGCAATGTGGTTTCCAAACCTCCTAATAAAAAGCATACACTACTTTGTTCAGATAAATGTTCCCCAAAGCCTGAAACAAAGAGCACTGGCAAGTAGAGCTCTCTTGGCCAAGGTGGGCTGAGGTGCCCCAAGCCGTCCCTTCTGGCTTCTCTAGTGGCCCCAGCTTAACTCAGAAATAAAATTACTCATCCTTAATATCCCTTAACATAAACAGGCAAAACCAATTTCTTAAGATTAGAGTAGGGTCCCACAGCAAGTATTCCACCCCCAAACTCCCAGCTCAAGTCCACTAGCAAGTCAGGGATTGCCAAGCCGGAAGGCAGCAGGCCAAGAATTCCACGCTTTCTTGGAAACCTGATTGCTTCTCTTCAGAGCTGAGTATACCCTAACCAGAACAAGGGGTGTGAAAATAGAAGGTTTGAATTCCTAGTAAAATGGCTGGGGGGGGGGGTGTATTGGATTGCTGTGAGCTGTATTAAGTTTATCCAGTCTTAAAATAACATTTCTGCATGGAGAAAATTAACCCCCCCCCCAAACATCTCCCCTCCGTACTGCAACTGAAGAAACTGTTTGAGTTTCATATTCCTTTAGCAACTCAAGATTTTGGAGACACAGTATTTATTTTTGTGCTTTTCTCTTGCCAGATTCTGTGGCCTCCTGAGGCAAGCTATCATTATCTCATTTTACAGAGGAGGAAGCTGAGGCTGAGACATAGGGAGAGAATCCTTCAAAGTCACAGGGCTAGTATATGGGTGTTCTGGTTCCTACAAGGGCTTTAAATATGTGCACTACATAGGTAGACCTTACACCCTCTTTTGGGAGTGAATCTAGGGCACGGATTTGGTATTGCTAGCTCTGTTCCTTGGAGAACAAGTGTCCTCTTTGTATACTGTGTCTAATAATTACCTGCCTCACCTACTTCACCAAATTTTGAAGAACAAATGAGATTCACAGCAAGTACTTTATCATAGGAAAAGGGTCACTCTTCTGTTTCTCCTACCCTCACATGTTGGCAGGTTCTCTAGCCTTCTATTAACTTGGACCTCCTCTTTACAATTCAGGTCAAATCTGTCCTAAGCTCTGTAGGTATTGCGCAAGTCTCTTCCTAATGTTAGGAACTGGCTATTGGCCAGAACAGCCTGCTAACGGGGCTTTCGGTTAACCAAAGCTCTTTTTCTTCCCTTGTTAGGGACTTGAGGGTTCTGGGCCAAAAGTTCTGTGGCTGCTCTACCGTGAGTCCCAAGCAGCAGCTCTAGGGACCATGGGTCAGGCTGGTGTCTTAGGAAGGGCCTCAGGACAGGCAGGAGGGATGCTAGGTCTCTGTGGAGTCATCACAGGTCAAGGGCTTGCCTTCAGAACTTGAACTTGGCACACGCACCTGAGAGGATCTGTTCTCTGCGGCTAAGTTTAGAGGGACCTGACTTTGTAGAGTCAAATGGAAATTTAATAGTTTTTAAAAATAGGAGTTCAAAACTGGGCTTTGGCTTTTTATAGACAAGGGCTTCCCTGAGGAGTGCTGCTGCAAATGGCAAAATTCATTTCGGAATAAAAGGAAGCTGGACTAATTCTGGGTTGGGAGACGGCCCGCAGAGCAAGAGTGCTTGCTATGCAAGTAAATAGAAACGGAATTTAGGTCCCTAGCACCCACCTAAAGAGCTAAGTGTGGCAACGGTGGGGAGAGGAGGGTGAAGATGGGAAGATGGGTGGAGCTCGCCGACTGCCTACCTGGCTGGGAAATGTCCAGCTCCAGCTTCAGTGAGAGGCCCCACCTCAAGGAAATACAGTGGAGAGAGATAGGGGAGGATGCCTGATGTCCTTTTCTGGCCTCTACAAACACAGGCACATACGCCTGAGCACATACACAGCACACGTTTAGCTTTATATTGAACTGAGGGACTAGGCACGCTTTGACGAAATGAAAACAACTTTTGTTGGCTTGTTCAAACATTACCCCTCTTCCTTGGTACAGCGGCAACAGAAAACACAACAGACACATCAATGTGTGCAGAAGAGAGAGGCGTGTCCATCCAAAGGAAGGTACTGGCAACGTGCATGTAGGTATCCTTATATATTTGGTAAAAAATGGAATTACATTATATAGGGGGCTTGTAAGTAGTGTTTTTTTTTAACATCTAGTGATCTAGTGTGTGTGGGATATATTTCTGTTCTATTGCGTATGTGTCATCCTTTTAACTAGCTATACAGAAAGGGGAACATTGTGTGTGTGTGTGAGATAGGCTGAGAATTACCCCTTCCCAACATAGAGGCACCATCCTCTGATGCCCATCTCCCGAGATCCCTGGTGCTTGTGAGGAACTCACTGACCTGTTATTTCTAGCCAACGCCAACAGGCAGCCAAAAGAGCAGCTGCATCTTCTCAAGCAAATGACTTCATCCTCTGGGGCCTCAGGTTCCCCTCGTGTTAAACTAACGAGAGAGGCTCGGCCAGCGGTTCGCTAAGATCCGTTGGGCTCTGAAACGCCACGTTAGCTTCTCGTTCACTTGTGTCGGTGATTGTCTTGGAGCAGGGTAACCCAAGACGGCGTAAAGAGGGGGTCCCACAGCAGCCGTGACCGCACACCTGATGTTACATTCAGAGCCCCCCACTCCTGAAGAAGTGCTGTTGGCAGCAGAGAGCGGGAGCTGGAAAGGCTGGGGGAGGCTATAGGCTTGTGCAGGATGAGCTTAGGGAAGGCAACTCTCTTGATTGCCTTCCCCTCTGTGGTGATTGCAGTATTGGCGGGAGGCATCAAAATCGCAACACAGAAGTAGGTGCAGCCTTGGGGCCAGTAGGCGCTTCCTGAGCAGAAGTAGCTGTGATGCCTGCTTTCTGTTTTGAAAGCCCGAGTCTTGCAAACGTTATCTAGTTTCCAACCCTCTCTTTAGTTATCTTATTTGTTTACTAGGGGAGAGGGGGACACAGAGAATCTCCCTATAAATCCCACAATGATCTTGACTCCTCAATCTTCCTGTCTCCGCCTCCCAAGTACTGTTTTCAGGGGTGAGCCACCAGAAGAAATTGATAATCGGAGGAGTGCACCAGCCTCAAGAGCAAATGGCAAGTACATGCAGAAAAAGACTCAGCCCGTGTTCCACCAGTGGGTTCCTCCCCGGCCTCGTTTCCACGAGGATTTAACAGGCGCGTGCTGATGCAGGCGCATGCGCAGAATGCTGACGAAGGCGCCTCCACCACCCCCACACAGCCCAGGATGGCTTTTCCCTAGATCCAGTCACTCATCCAGTATCTAAGCATCTTTCTAAGTGTGTGGATCAGGTGATAACGCGGGAGGCATCGTCCGCTGAGGCTGCAGAGTCGTCAGGTATTTGAGAGCGAAGTGCGGACAGGTCTGGTGTATGCGGAGTCAGTGTCTGTCCTGAGCATGTCCGGAAGCCTTTGGAGGGCTTAGTGGTTCCATCCGTGTAGACACTCCCGTTTCGCCCGTGTAAGAATCCATGTGTGCAGACGTTAGAACACACTCTGGTTGTAATTTCATCAAAGATAGAGATGTTCAGCTGTAGCGTGCGTTTTCAGTTTGAGCTGCCACGTCTTTTCAACCTGTTTTTGCCACCCTGCCTGGGTCTCTGTGGTTGGCGCCAGGTTAGTTCCGATTAACAGTGTGACGGAGGTACCATGGATATGTGCCAGTGTCTCTAACTGTTCTTCAGCCCCTGCCTTGACCTCTTGCCTGAGGCTCTGGCTGTCAGAACACCAACTGACCTGATAAGGTCCCTCACAAATCCTGAAAAACAAGTTTGAACTACAATTTGAAGCATGTGGCTAGCAAAGTTTACCCTCATCCTAAGCAGAGTGAAACAGAATTAATACACAGTAAGCTAAAGCTAATAGAAATTACTGCCATGGCTCATACAACACATTCAGGAAATGGTCAATTTATTTATGTTTAGGGAATGAGAGGTATCAAAGGGCACATATAAAACAGTGACCCACACATAAAGAACTAGCTAAATATATTGTGGTATTTTTATTAAAATATCTATATTTGCTTGCATACATATGCAGAGTAGCCATGGAAGTATTTCTAAAAAAATAAAATTAACCATTATTATTTTGGGGAAAAGGAAGAAGAAAGATACGGTCAGGGTTGGGAGGGAGGTTTGTTGTTGTTTTTGTGATACACTTTAGAATCTTTTATATTTTCAATAGGAGGTTAAAAAAAAGCATAATATGAACTTATAATTGTGAACATGGACAGTTCTCCAAGATTTACTATTATTTGAAATCAGCATCTTTCAAAAAAGTGTGTATTTGTGCTGCCTAGTTTTATGTCAGTTTAACACAGCTAAAAGTCATCTGAGAGGAGGGAATCTTAATTAAGAAAATGCCCCCATAATATCCAGCTGTAGAGCATTTTATTAATTAGTAATTGATGTGGGAGGGCCCAGACCATTGTGGGTGGTGTCATTCCTGGGCTGGTGGTCCTGGGTTCTATAAGAAAGCAGGCTGAGCAAGCCATGGAGAGCAGGCCAGTAAGCAGCATCCTTCCAAGACCTCTGCATCAATTCCTTCCTCCAGGTTTCTGGCCTGTTTGAGTTCCTGTCCTGACCTCTTTCAATATGGAAGTGTAAGCCAAATAAACCCTTTCTTTCCCTGCTTGCTTTTTGGTCATGGCAGTAATAGAAACTCTGACTGAAGCAACATCCTACAGTTTTTTTGGAAAGAAGTGATGAGAACCATTTTATACATGTAGTTTTAACATATGCACAAAGGACAGTATCAGTGCCGTAGCACAATGCAAGTGCCAGGAGCCACAGGTACTATACGTATTTAAATGAATCAAAACAAAAACCTCATCCCCTCAGGGGCACTGGCACCGTTCACGGCTCAATAGTCATATACAGTGAGTAACTGCTGCATCGGACAGCATTATGGAGCCTTCCACCATGCAAAAAGTTCTGCTCGGTCACACTGGTGTAGATAAATCAGGCCAGATGGGCAACAATGAAGTGACAATGAAGTGATCACCCTTTGAGATGGGACTCTATATTTTTACAAGAGGGGGAAAAAAGGATGGCTTGAACTATAGCAGGTGGGGTCATTACTCCTTAAAATCACAGACCCTGCGTTTTCCTGATGTGTGATGGCTAGTTTCATCTCGACTTGACACAGTTAGAGGCACAGCTGAGAAGAGGACTCTTAATGGATGAAAATGCTTTCCTATGATTGGTCTGTCGCAAGTCTGTGGTGTATTTTCTTTACTGGTGATTGATGTGGGTGGGCTCAGAGCATTATGGGTGGTCACGCCCTCCGGTCCTCGGTGCTGTGAGAAAGCAGACTGCTCAAGCCATGGGGAGCAAGCCAGTCAGCACTGCTTCTCCGTGATCTCTGCTCCAGTTCCTGCTTCCAGGTTCCTGCCTTGACTTCCCTTCACGATGAACGCCAATTGGGACAGTAAGCTGAAATAATGCCTCCCAAGTTGCTTTTGGTCATGCTGTCTCTCACAGCAATAGAAACCCTAAGACACCAAGCTTCCAACATTTCACCCAGAAACCAACAGAACTGCAAAAAGAGTTGTCAGAGGAGCTGTAGTAGTTTTTTGGTTGAAAACAACAAAACACCCGTGGTAGGCTAACTTTACAAAGAAACTGGCTGACCATTTTGGAGGTTCATGGGCGTGGTGCTAGCACCAACTCAGCCTTGGTAAGAACCTTATTGTATGTGAGAGTGGGATCTTGTGTGAGAGGAAGAGGTCAAATAACACTGAGAGACAGGAAGCCGAAGAGCCTGATACCCCATGATGCCTTGAGGAAAAACATCATCAGTAGACTTCAAGATCTGCACGGGGCTCACTCACATCTTAAAGGTCCTTCTACCTAACCTTGAATACCCTGGGGACTAGGGCCTATGAAGTCTGAGATGGAAGTGAAACATACAAGGCAGGAACCAACCTGGTAATGAGACACTAGAGTGAATGCAGCTTTTGGAGCAGCTTATGCCCCTACCCCCCTCACTCTATGGCCATCATGCCCCATCTCACTCCCTTCTGGCCTCTGTTCTTTTAGTAACTTGGGGTTAAAAAAAAAAAAAAAAACACTTTAAGTACCTGCCATCTGGATTAAGGCTTAATTACTTTCAATTCTTGTCGTTCTAGAGGAGGAGGAGGGCCCTGGGCTAAGAAGTCTGCCTCCAAGGAGCCCTGAGGTTTCCCCAAGAGAAAAAGGAAAAGGGGAAAAGGCACCTGCGTGGAACAGAAGCACAGAAGCTTAAATGAGGTAAAATCAGAAAGAACAGTGGATATGTGCTTGGGATGACAAAAATTCCTTAAAACACTGGAAGCAAAAAGGTGAGGTGAAATAGAAGTATTACCAGAAAGCAGATGGTGGGGGGGAGGATGTCACCTCCGAGGAGCCTTGGATTTCAAATGTTATTAAACACCCTTCTGGTTATCATCCACAAGAGAGAGTGAAGCGATATTTCCTAAGGTTACAAATTCCATGGGACAAATTTTGAAGCTCTGGTTTGCAATCGCGTGAGGCGGCTCTCAATCTCCCTCCAACTGAAAGACATCTATTCCTTGACTGGGAAGAATGGTTTTCTCAGCAGCAATGACAGAAATCATAAAAGGGACATGGCAGCTTTAAAGCATGGGTTCTTTGAGAGTCCTTCTTCGTCACTTAAGGCAACAGATTTGCCGGGATCTTTCTCTTCCCCCTGGATGACCCTTGATCATGCGGTACCTGTCCCTGCAAACAGCCCATGCATCTCTCTAGTGCTCTCCCTGAGAGTGTGGATCTGGAGTGACTGTGCTCTACCTCTCTGCCTTTGTGTACCCTGTGCCTCTAATCTAGGATGTCTCCCCTTCAGGGGAGACCACTCACTTCACAGCATTCCACAGCCATGAGTCAGGCTCCATGTTATCCACTTCCTACTGGGATGTGTGTGAAGATCAGCTTGGGCCTGGCCTGTCTTTTGAGTAAGATGGTGATTCTCCCTTAGGGACAGAAAATGCTTGTTCATTCCTCGTTTCCTTCTGACTCAGCAGCTGATGCATTGTTAGAGTATCTTAAACGTTGGTGGCATTTGATGTCCTTCTCATCTGGCACCTATAACACCACATTACTGTTTTCATTGAACTGACTATATGTGCTAGAAAAAAAAAAAAAAAGACTGTGGTTGGTTGAGTAATTCTCCCCATCCCCCAAAGAGGTCTACATCCTTATTCCTGGAATCCGTGACTGCTGCCTTATATGGCCAAAGAGACTTTGTACATGTGATCAAGCAAAAGATCTTGAGATGAGGAAATTTTCTTGAAAAACCTAAATGGTCTTATTGTGACCACAGGGTCATTCTTTATCCTCAAGGAGGGAGATGAAGAGTTGAGAGGAAAAGGCAGGGGATGAACACAAGGGCTATGATGGGGCAATCAGTCAAGGCATAGGGATGGCTGCTAGAAGCTGGACATTGCTATAGACCCCATGTGTCTTAGAGCCTCAGGACAGAAACTAACCCTGCAGGCCCAATGCAGAGAAAGAGTCAATGGTCACAGTCTGAAAGGAGCTCATTTGCTTCGACTCAAGGAAGGAAATAATTTATGGAATTTTGACAGCTGACAGAGGTGAGAGGTTGGTGGAGGTCTATACAAAAGCAGAAGCCTTCCTTGGGAGTGGGAATGAGTGACCAGCTGGGGCTGGGCTGGCATTAAAGTGGACAAGAATGTTGGGGGTGACAGGCAGGGGAGTCTGGATTCTCCTCACCAGGTCCTTTCATCTATCACTTCCTGCCTGGTTGGATTTTCAGACATTACAGACCCGCTCAGCACACCCCATCTCCCCCAAGTGTCTGCCCTTCAGATGTATCTTTTCTGCTCCAGAAAAGCTTATCAATTTAGTAAATTTTAAGCTGTGTTGGGAAGAACGGAGCTGATTAGAATACTTCCCCCTGAGATGAAAACAGTTGATGGTGCCTTTAATCGCTCAGACGCTGGAGCCTGTGTAAGTTATCACAGAACCCAGGGGCCCTCTAAGTGAAGGTCTCTATACCCTGACATCAAGGCAAGGCCTGAAAGTTGAATCATCTGGTTAAGAGCATTTGAGAATGCCCCTTTTCCCTGTACCACCTGGTGATCCTGGGATGTTCTTTCCCCATCTCCAACTGTTCTCCCTGAGGTCCTTTCCAAGTCAGGTCTAACCAGTTCCCTCCAGACGGGTTGCATTGTCCAGAGAGGCTGGGCTAGGAATCTGCTAAAATATGCAGCTCAGGATAGCCTAGAACTTGGGATCTTCCTGCCTGGGCGTCCTGAATGCTGGGGTTATTCACGTATTTAACTTAACCTGGGCTGCCTGAATGGCAAGACATTGAATTCCCCACTGTTGCTGGCTGCTCTCCAGCTACCAGTCAGGTGAAGTTCTTCCTGGCCTTACTAGAGGGTCAGTCAAGAAGGGATTACACAATGAGGCAGAGTGAGATGGGTCTTACTTTGAACTTGAATTTGCCAGGTTCCACTTACGTGGTCTTGGCAACATCTTTTTTCTGAGCCTTTCTTTTTTCACTGAAAAACAAAACAAACAAACAAACAAACAAACAAACAAAACAGTGGCATCATAAGTGAAATAATGAAGCCACAAAGGGACAAATACTTCTCTCTCATGCCTGTAAGGTCCCTAGGGTCACAGTCCTGGAGATGGAGACTAGATTGGGGATTCTAGGTCTGTGGGAGGGGTGATCAGGGAGTTAGCTTTTAATGGGGACAGGGTTCAGTCAGGGAAGGTGAAGTAATTCTAAAGCTGGACATGGTGGCAATTGTGCAAGAATGTGAATGTACTCTGTAATGCTGAATTGTATACTTCAAAATGGAAAAAGTGCTAAATTTTATGGTATGCATATTTTGCTGTAATTAAAAAAAACCTACTGGTATATCTCAGTGATAGAGAACTTACTCATCATGCTCAGGGCCTTGGGTTCTGTCCCTATCATTACAAAATAAATAAATAATCAAAGCCTAAAAAGTGAAGCTGTTAATAATGCCTACTTTTCATTATTATATCCAACCATACCACCAAGCTATAGTGACCAAAACAGCATGTTTGACATCTAAACAAACAAACAAATAAACAGATACTCAAAATATTGAGAAGGAATGTGGATCTCAGATCTACATTCAACAGATTTTCAGCCAACTAAGTTTTCTACAAAGGCACCAAAGACCACACAGCCAGTGTCTTCCATCAGTTGTGATGTGAAGGCTAGATCCATAAATGCATAACAATGAAACTGCACCCATAACTCTCACCTCATAATAAATCAACTCAAGATGGACTGAAAGCAAATGTAAGACCCCAGTTATGAAATAACTGGAAGAAACACACACAGGAAATGTCTCTGGACATTAAGCCGGGCAAGGATTTCTCAGACAGGACCCTAAAAGCACAGAATCCAAAGGTGAATGGAGAGGAGGTCTCAGCAAAGAAAGTGTACCATAAAGGGAGAGACAGCATGCAGAATGGGAGAAAAATTTTGCAAACCACCTCATTTGAAAAGGGATTAGTATCCAGAGCACACCCAGCACTCTAAAACTTAACAGTAAGACAATCCTATTAGAACACATGCCACAGCTGGGGCTATTGCTCAGCTGGTAGAGTGCTTGCCTAACATTCGAGAGGCCTTGGGTTCAATTCCCCACAATGGATACACTGGACACAGATGCACACCTGTAACGTCAGGATTCAGGACGCAAGAGGAGCACAAGTCCAAGGTCATCCTTCATTACGTGGTGAGTTCAGGACTACATGAGGTCCTGTCTCAAACGATAAAAAGCAAGTGCAAACCGTCTGAAGATACGTATCTCAAGAGAAGAGATGGAAGTAGCTAAAAGTGCATAGAACATTTTTCAACATCACGAATCAGGGAAATGTGAATCAAAACCACATAAGCTATCATGTCACCCAACTTAGGATGACTACCACCACAGAAGCCAAAATAACGAAGGCTAGTGGGTATACAGAGAAAGGGGAAGTCTCAGAATGTTGGTGGGAACGAAAATTTGTAGAGTCATTATGGAAAATAGGATGGAAGTTTCTCAGAGGACTGGGAATGGAATTACCATATTATCCAGCAAGTCCCCTTCTAGGTTTATATCCAAAGAAAAGGACATCAGTTTTGTGGAAGAGATGTCTGCAGTCCTACATTTACTGAAGCACTATTCATAATAGCCAAGATATAGAGTCAAGTGAGGTGTCAACAGATGACTCCCTTCTCTCTCACACATGTATATATGGGTTTTACACATACATGCACACACATATATGCATGTATGTGCCGTGACCTTCATCTGTTGATGAGGACACACACGCACACAAATATTTGACCATAAAGAAGAAGAAAATCCTGTCATTTGGGCAATATGGATAAGCCTGTGAACAAGGTAAACTATGCCAGGCAGAGAAAGACAAATACTGTTTATTGTGGAAAGCTAAAAAAAAAAAAAAAGTTGGTTTCGTAGAGGTAGAAAGTATAACTGTGCTTGTCAGAGGCTGGGAAAGATGTGAGTCCGAGAGAGGGTGGCCAATGTGTGCAGTAATGTCACCAGCTAAGGACTAACTTAGTGTTCAGTACCACAGTTGGGTAGTTATCATAAATAATGTTTTATTTCCAAGAGTTAGTAGGACGATCTAAAATGTTTCTACCACACTGCAGGCGATAGACATGCTCCTTTCCCTGATCTGATCCTCACACGTTGGACTGAAATGCCATACTGGGCTCCCAAAATATGTGCGATCATCATGTGCCAATGAAAACATAATGCCTGCCTCCCAGAGTTGTTTTCAGAGACACATGAGTCAACACTGTGCAAGGCGTGGTGAGAGGCGGAGTCTCCATAAACAGAAGCCGTAATCTCAGCACCTCCGGCTGAGCCGAGTCCCATCGGTCAGCGGTGGGTATGGTGAGCAGTTCGGACACACAGTCAGTAGACCGTAGAATCCTTAACAGACCCAGACCGTCATGAGGTTTTTCCCTGTTTCCAGGAATCGCCAATGGAAGGGTGTTTTTAACAGCTTAGAACTTGGATTAACATCACACAGTCACCAAGTGATGGGGTGGGGAAGATCTCAGAGCTTGTTGGGTGAGAATCCGCAGGGTGCCACGCCTTTCTGGAAGCTGGTTAGGAACCTGATGCCTTACAGAGACCCTTAGACCTGGAGTCTTTGTAGCCATGGTCAGGTTGAAGACATGAAGGTGGAGACAGCGTCTTAGAGGTAGGCCCAGTCTTATGGAGACCCCCTTCCCACCATGGGAAGAGAAGCTGTGACTCGAAGAATAGTCAAGAACTTAAGTGTCACTGGCTTTAAAGAAGTAGGGTCCAGGGGGCTGGAGAGATGGCTCAGCAATTAAGAGCGCTGTCTGTTCTTCCAAAGGACCTGGGCTCAATTCACAGCACCTACATGGCAAGTCACAACTGTCTGTAACTTCAGTTCTGTCTGTAACTTCATACTAATGCACATAAAACTAAATAAAAATAAAAAAGAATGCTATTTAAAGAAGAAGGAGGAGAGGAAGGGGAAGGGAAAGGAGGAGGAGGAGGAGGAGGAGGAGGAGGAGGAGGAGGAGAAGGGTCCAGAAGCCAAGGAGTGTGAGAAGCTCCTAAGAAGGTACAAAGATAAGAACATGGATCCTTTCCCAGCTCCTCTAGAAAGGGAAATATTCCTGGCACCTTAGGGTGGTGAGGTTTGGGCTAGATTTGCAGAACTGGAAGGCAGTGCTGTAGGCCTGTGCTACGTTGCTAAGTCTGTTTGTCCTGAGTGGTTATGGCAGCAACTTGAAATGAGCAGGAGGGCCACCTCAATGCTTAAAGTTGCTTGCTCATAGCGATGAACACCCTTGACAAAGTTCACTTGCCACCTGTAGCATTTACAAGGCGTCGCTGTCTCTATCACCTTGAGTGAGTGTCGTCCTCCACCCCCTCTAAAAGCTCAGAGGATACACACGCAGCTTGCTGCAAAGCTTTGCTGTCAGCCAAAAAGTGCAGGATCTATCCCTTGGCCTGTGCCGTGTGGGTCTGTTCGGGCAGCCCAGCAGAACATAGTGACCTCAAACTTAGACTCCGAGTTCAGCCCACCTTGATGTTGTGGGGCAGGTAGACAGGCATATGGGAAGGGCCTTCTGCTCAGGCTTTCCCCTGCTCCATCAAAGATGGCCGCAGGCTTTGTGTTCAGATTTTCCCTTCTGCTAAAGCCCAGATGGAAACAGCATGGCTGTCACTGTAATCACAGACTTTTGCCACCATCCCCTGCCCCTGATACTTCCTTTGGGTTTTGTTTTAAGATGTTTCTCCCAGAGATTACTAAAGAAAGGTGAAACTTAGTAAGTTTGTCATGGTCCCGCCCCAGACATATTTACCAACAGATAAGATTCCTAAAGCAGGATTTTTAATGCAGCTAGCCATAGAAAGAAAATCCTTTTGTGTATTCCAAGAGAAGAAAAGAAGCAGCCACAAGAGCCATATGGGACGATGCAAGTGTTTTTTCTCAGCACTCTTGGCTTCCACAGGTCTGGGAAGCATGTTCTGAGTGATGAGGTTGAACCTGGGTATGACTTCCTGATACCACACTAATGACAGCTACTCACACCTCTGGGACTCCATGAAGGCAGCCCTGGTTCCTTTATGCTGGAAAATGACCCAGAACTGAGAGTCTGATGTCACAGGAAAGCAAACTGACAGACTTCCTCCAAAACAAAGTTGGAAACAAATTGCAACAACTCCAGACACTTTGTTCCCATAAAATTTTAGTTAGTTTTTTCCCCCCCTCTTCTGGCTTAAAAAGTAAAAATTCAACTTAATTGCTTTTCCCAGCAGCCCTCTTCACCCGGAGCTCAGCAAAACAAGCCCTGGAAAGCAGGTCTCGGAGGAAGACCCTGGCAGGAGCAGCCAGCAAGACTCCTACCTACCAACTTGCCTGGCCCAGTGGGCGGGGTCATGTATTCCCCATGAAGTCACTGCCACAGCAGGACCTGGGCAAACAGCCATTTAAACCATTATTCCATGTTCATTTTGTTTTCAAGGGACCCAAACAGTGAATTTAAAGAGTACTTCTAAAAGGGTAATTTGACTAATCTTTAGTTAACATTGATTTTGAATTTTTTTTTTGAGACAGGATCTCTCTATGAAATCCTGGCTGTCCTGGAATTCAACATGTAGACCATGCTGGCCTTGAACTCACAAAGATCCTCCTGTCTTTGCCTCCCAAGTGCTGCTGTTAAAGGTGTGTACCACCACGGCCAGTCTTTAAGTTCAGTCTTAAAAGAATTACATTTTTTTTTTTTTTTGTTGCAGCTTAAAATTTTCTTTTGGATTCATATTTCAAAGCTCATACTCTCCCTAGAGACGCTGTCCCTTTCATTTGGAGCCAAACTGTCTCTAAGGGCATAAAGGAAAAGGAGATGGAACCTGCCCCATTTAGAAGTCCAGCTTCAGATGGGGGGATACAGGATGTTCGCAGATGACGTCATAGGTGTAGTTTCCTGACCTTAAGCTGAAGGCCCTGTGCCCAAATCACTACAGTCTTCAAGCTGCCCCACAGGGTCCAAGGGGCCCCAGGCAGGGTTCCACTGTTGGCGCTGAGCATACTTCAGTTTGCATATAACATTGCTTCCCCCAGAAAGCAAAATGGTCCCTCTTTTAACACGAAGCCCATGTTCTAGCCATTAGCTAAACGACAAAGGATTTTCCAAATATGGGCCCAAAGAGACATGTGTACTTTGAAGGCCACCATGAAACTGAAATAAGCTAAAACGTATTAAGAAAGGCCAACAATTGATGCCAAACACAGAGTCCCTAAGAGAACAGCAAGACAAAAGCCAGAAAGAGGAACAAAACTATGCATTGAAGGGGAGGAGCCAACAGGGAGGTGTCGATTTCTATGGAAGAGCTGACATCATTGTTTCCCTGTACTGCTCAGTGTGCAGGAAACAGATGGGCAAGAAGGGGGGGAAGGGGCCGCCTTGGGGAGGGGGAAGGGGGGGGGGGGGGGCTTGCTTCCAATGTTGCCACCGGGAACCTGCATGCTTCACTTTGAAAACTCAGGAGTGGGAACTCTGCTGTCAGAGTTTTGTAAGTAGTTTCACATCTCACGTGAGGTTAATCTGGCAGCAAATGGCAAAATGGAACTCCGCATAGCCCACAGCCAGCAAAGCCACAGCTATTTGGGACCGGAGCAGACAAAGCCACTGAGAGAAACCGAATGTCTATCAGATGTGGCTGGAGTCCTGCTTCTCCCACTTCCTGGAGAGGTGAGACTAGCAAGTCACTGTCTGAATTGGTCCTCACTTGTCAAATAGAGACAGAGTAGCACTTTCTACAGTAGGACCAAGTTGAAGCTGAACATTTTTATACCATGTAGCTATAGACTTAAGAGACCAAATTAGCCACCTGTGGCGGTGAACACCTTTAATCCCAGCACTTGGGAAACAGAGGCCAGCATGGTCTATAGGCAGGCCAGCCAATTAGACCATGTCACAATAAATAAATAAAAATCTTTTTTTTCAAATTACTTTTTTAAATGAGGGAAGGGTTGCCTGACAATATATATAAATCTCATCTTTCCGTAAAATGCCTTCTTTTTCAGCGTCTGGTCAAGAAACAGGTTCGGGCGCAGCCAGGCAAACCAGTGACCATCCTTACCCTTTCAGCTGCTGTGTGCTCACCTAAGGGGAGGTTCTCGCTCCTGCTCTGAAGACAGCCTCCCGTCTTCCCCGTCCCTCAGCTGCCGCTCAAGGGTTTAAGTTTCCTCCAGGCTGCAGAGCCTGTCACCAATCCCAAGGGTCAGGCAGAGCCTCAGTTTCCTGTGTCTAGACTCCAGACACCCCTCTCCCCGGTCCTCTGAGTCAGGTGATCTTTGCTTTATTTTTTATTTTTTTATTATTTTTATTTTCCCGGATACAAACAAGCCTCTGTCTGACGGCTGTCGGTGTTAGCATGCCCTACTTGCACACCCTTACCTCACTCTTCTTTGTACTTTCTTTTTTTTTTTTTTTTTTTTTGTTTTATGAGACAGGGTTTCTCTGTGTAGCTTTAGCTGTCCTGGAACTCACTTTGTAGACCAGGCTGACCTCGAACTCATAAAGATCCTCCTGCCTCTGCCTCCCTGCATGCTGGGATTAAAGGTGTGTGCCATCGTGCCTGGCTTTCTTTGTACTCTTTAGAAAGTTGTTTTCTTGTCCTTTGATCACCTCTAGGCCAGGGCCGATTCGAGAAAAACCTTTGTAAACCCAGCAGTGCGGTGGTTTATCAACATTCCTAATGCTGTGATGCTTTAATACAGTTCCTCATGTTGTGGCGACCCCCACCCCCAAAACCTAAAGTTATTTTCATTGCTGCTTCATAACTATAACTTTGCTGCGGTTATGAATCATAATGTAAATATCTGTGTTTTTCAACAGTCTTAGGGGACCCCTGTGAAAAGCTCATTCAACCTCCAAAGGGGTCGTGACCCACAGGTCGAGAACCCCAGCTGTAGAGTCTAGTGTATTATTACCATTCCATTAAACCTCTGTTGCTTGGATTCAAAGTCCCCACCAAGGTAGTTTCTGATTAAAAACCTAAAGATGGGGCTGGAGGCAATGCTATAGTGATTGCAAGGTCATGGCTTCCATACTCAGTACCTCCTACCTACACACACACACACACACACACACACACACACACACAAAACTGTTTTTAAAAAGCAGAGGGGAAAAAAAAGTAAAATCATAAAACTCCAGGCAACGAGATACTGCCGTGAGCTCTTGCAGCGACCTTTTCGAAGCCTCGTTGACTTATTTATCTGCCAGCAATTTCTGGCAGTGTTCTAGGACCTGTAACAGTAACTCGTTGCTTTTCAGGGGCATGTGTAACCTTCAGCCCTCTCCCCTCCAAAGGCATTCTGGGCCAGCATCAGGCCGCGGGTGTGGTACCAGAGCCTGATGTAGCAGCCAAGCTTGAACTAGAACAAAAAGTGCTCAAGACATAATCTTAGAAACTTGATTGGGTCACACCAAGGAGGGAGGTGGTTAGAAGGCAGCTTCTGCAGAGTTCCATCCCAAGCCTGGGTAGTTTTCTGTCTGGGACTAGCTACAAAAGCCCACAGGACAATGAGTCTTGGATTCCTGATCATGAGAGGAATTCCTCATCGTGAAAGACCTCAAAGGGCTCCAACACCCACTTCCTAGATAGGAAGATAGATCCTAGAAAGATACCAAGCGATGCTCATGTGTCCACTCTAGGCTCACAGTGGTGGGCACGGCCTACTACATCTGTGTCAGCCGCCTCAGCTGGGCTTACCATGTGCCTGTACACAGAACGTCGGGCAGAACAGAGAAGGAACTGGGGCCTCTGACTCCACTATGGTCATGGGTATTTCCAGAAGGAAGAGGTTTGTGGCTGTGGTGGGCAAGGAGGGGCCAAGGAGGACTTGAAAGGGTTTGGATAGGTGTGTGTGTGTGTGTGTGTGTGTGTATGTTTTCTCCAAAGCACAGTTTTTCAGATGTGCACAAAGCAATTTCCAGAGGACAAAGTGATTTTCAGTCACCAGTTGTTATGACTATTTCTGGTTTGGACTGGGAGAAAGCAAAGCAAAAGACAAAATATCTTCCTAGGTTTTGTGAGGGATGAAATTGGTTAAGTGCAAAAATTATGAATTACTCTCTTCCGGAAGATATGATTACAGCCTAAGACTGTGCTTGGGTGTCTGATAAGCCCTGATTTAAATCTTGCCTTTCCCACCTGGATAATCTTGATAACTAATTTAACCCAGCCTTCACACTGAGTCTCTTCTCTCTTTTCAAGAAAGCCTCCTTTATCTCCTACCCCACTCTACACATCTCCTTTAATTACCTAGCAGCCTGATGTTCTTGTCTTTTTATATTAAAAATTTACTTCTTGCCTGGTGTGGTGGCTCTGTGAACTCGAGGCCAATGTGGCCTACAAAGCTAGTCCAGGACAGCTAAGGGCTCTGTTACACAGAGAAACCTTGTCTCAAAAACAAAACAAAACAAAACAAAACAACCAACCAACCAACCAAACAAACAAACAAACAAAAACTTGCTTCTTAAAAAAAAAGAAGATGGAGTGCTATCACTTATTCTTCTCCAAACTGTTACCAGCCTTCTTTTTTTCCAGCAGAGGAGGGTTCTTTATTTTAACCTTCATCTAAGGTTTCATCCAGGGGAACATTAGTGCAGCGGGGGCTACCCAGGCCCCTAGAGTTCTAGCAGGCTGTGACCCCACCTTACCCAGTACTTGAGGCCAGCCTTTTGTAAGAGAAGGCGCCAAGATGAGTTCAACTCAAGCATGGCCTTTGTGCTGGAGCCTTGGGAGAAATAGTTCTGAGAGCTGGTCGGCACATGCACTCATAAGATTGATTTGAAGGGTGGGAGCAGGAGAGCAGGGAGGGGGTGCTGCATTTGGTTTAAATGTGCGGCGCACAGCATGTGGGAAGAGCACTAACCCCATGTTCCTGGCCTGTAGGAACCACAAGAAGGAAGTCGGATCCTGAGACCTCTGGGCCAGAGTGGACAGGCAGCTCAGCGTGGGCAGCCTGCTCTGGAGGGAATGAACAATAGGAAGCCCTGACCAGGTGGTTTTATCACTACTTTCTTCCAGAAACATTAGCTACAGTATCCAGTGGCCGAGTGGGCGGTGGTTAAAGGTTCCCATGCCCAGCCTGAGTCTTGGAACGCTCAGTCCCACCTACTTCTTCCACCCACTGCCCAGAGCCACACACACAGTACGGAACCCGAGGAAGGTGATCCCTGGGAACAAACTGTCTCAGCAAGAGCTTGCGAATTATCTTGGTTAACCAAACTGGGTATTTTCAGTGTTTCCTTCCCTAACAAGAAAGCTGCCAGGGGTAGCCCACCAATGCTCTGCAACACTGGCTGTCCTCGAACCCACGATCAAGGGGGATATACAGCCGCACCTAACACTGCAGTCTGGATGGTGCTTGGAGAACTTGTTTCTTTTTGGGTACGATGTGCCCTTTCTCGGTCTGTTTCCCTCTGCTCCAGTCTGAGTGACCCCAAAGCTCCCCCCACTGTCCAGCAGATGGTCCTCTGGCTCCAGGTAGGCAGGGGAGGAGGGAGTGGGCTTCCTCAGGGGCAATGCCACCAGGACTTCCTGAAGCTGGGAGGCATCTGGGAGGCTGCCAGAGGGGCTGACATGGGAGAAGTGAGGGTATGGCTGTTCCTGCGGTCAAGGAGGTCTTGGCAGAGATCTGAAGAGCCTGCAGAAGGGAGCCATGTGGTAGGTGGAAGTAGCCGTTTCCATTCTCTGAGTGGGTTGTTTGTTATACCCAGAAACAAAGTAGTCCCAGCGGGCCTTTGGGTTGGCCAGGCAGTTTTCCCTGGGCTTACTGCCTTTACCCTCTCTCTTGCCTCTCTCAGTTTCACTCTGGCTGTCCAAGGTGGGGATGGACTCTCTATGCTCAAGCCCCTCACCTTGCTGTTTGGTCTTCACAATCTCCCTGACTAAGACCGGGTTTCTCTCCCAGTTTTCTAAGGCCTAGAAGTAATTGGCCACATCTGATCTTTTAAAAATTTTCTGTACAGCCCCAACTGGCCTCCAGCTTGAGAGCCTTGTTGCCTAAGCCTCCCACATGCTAGGATTATGCCCGGCTCTCAGATCTTCTGAAGCGATTTTGTCTCAGGTTGACATTTGGCTTCTCCACGCCTGTGCACTGATGGTCTGTCTTCTCAGCCAACCTGGGAGGTCCCCACATCATCTGGACTCTCTACCGGTGCGGTAGATCCTGCTTCCAGCCCTCCAGGTGGACTGATGAGTGCCCTCACCTCCTGAGAGCCTCATTTAGTCTTGGTGGTTGCGGCCGTGTAAGTCCATGTTACTGTGACAATAACAGGCTACCGTGTATATCCTCAGATAGGCGCTTTCCCCACATTAACCCGTGTGCTTTCACGTCTGTCCTATCACCTCTGTATCACAAGAGGGGAAACTGAGGCCCGGAAGCAGGAAGCAGGTCTCTCCAGCGTCAGTGATCTGGGAACAAGCAAAGCTGAGAGTCTAGGTAGGAGAGTTCAGGTAGTCTTGGCGGAAACCCCCAGCGAAGTCCCCTGACTTGAATTAGGGAGAGCGTCCAGAACGTTCCACAGCTGAGACCCACTTGGTGAGGAATCAGCTAGGGAAGGTGTGCGAACAATGTGGCAGAAAAGACCGAGCTGTTGCACAGGGCACTGCCCTCCCCTCCACTCAGCGCTAAATCTTAAACACGAAAGTACCTGCCCTCACTGCTATGACCTTGCTCTGTTTCTGTCTGTGCAGCACCTTGTCTATTTAACGGAGAACAAAGCTTTCACCTTCTCTCCTACAGCTGCCTCTTTAGTCTTGGCGGCTGATGTCGGAGTCAACCGGGTGTGTGAAGGTTGGAGGTTCACATCCCTGAGAGTACAAATCTTTCTTTCCCACTGCGTCCAAACCACGGCTGGGACAGAGTTTTGTTTATCGGATTAATAAATAGAGGAAATGAACAAACAAAGTGAGGGGACTATTTAGCTCCAGAAATAAGATGAAATGAAGCAACAACTGATGTTCCCACTGCTCCTCCTCATCCTTTGAAACCCTAGGACTTTATGCTCCTGGCGAGCTCAGTGTTAAATTTGCATTGGTCGGTGATTTGTTATGAACCCTCTGTCGCCTCTCAAATTAAATATACATTATACCTGTAAATCTTTGTTTTATATTAATATACCGGTAAGGACGAGGAAAAAAATTCTTCAGCAATTAAATGGCTCACACTTTCTATGAAGCATTCACAGAATGCTCTTAGGCGGGAAAACGTTCTACAAACCACAAAGTGCATATAGTTCACCTTCCTGTCCAGGTATCAAAAGTATCTGGTAGAGATTCTGGTCTGAGATGGGGCCATGGAGCCCAGGTTAGCCTTAAACTGTTGATCCTCCTGCCTCAACCTCCCAAGGGCTGGGACTAAAGGTGTGTGCTACCCAGTGCAGTGGCACCAGTGGTTTTAAAAGCTTTTCAGGTGCTTGAAATCTGTCACCATCCTTTGAGTACCACCAAGACACTAGGTCAGGTCAGTATCACTTTTCGCCAAGAAGTGGGTAGAACAAGCAATGATGGCTCAGGAAGTCGAGGCAGCTCTTAAAGTGTGGCCAGCCTGGAGGACAAGACAGTTTCCCTCCTATCGCCTCTTACCTGTCCCCCTGGCCCCTGCTCCTGTCATCCCCCAGAACACATGGATCATCAGGGAGAGATGGGAAATGGCTATGAGGACATTCCAGGCCTCCAGACTTCACTCACACCCTAGTGTCACAGGTGACATCAATCTAATGTGGCTTTTAAGCTGGAAGAAAAGACCTTCACATTCAGTGAGCAAAAAGAAGAGAGAGAAAAGTGGACTCCTTCTTGCATCAGCAGTGGGGAAGGGATCCCAGACAGGAAGAGAGTTAGCCAGTTCCCCAGGGAAGAACTTGGGATGGGGTGGCAGTCACTGTGTTGGGGGGGGAGGGAATGAGAAAGGCTCCCAGCAGCCTTTACGGCCTGCTGTGGTGTTCTTATCAGGGCTACAGAAAAGTGGCCCAAGAAGAGAAATCTAGGCTCGGGGTGTCCCTCAGATTTGGAGCATTTGGCTATCTTTGGGGGAGGATGGGAGCTGACTTTGATCCACAACACTGGGGGTTGGGAGGAGAGATGAGAAGTTGTCTGTCACACCAGGCTTCTGTGCTTCTGGGGATGGTTACAGCAGGGTCTGAACCTGCCATCTATATGGCTCCTATAGGAACTGCATATTGACCAAGTATGAGCTTCTAAGAAAAGGCAGCTTAGCCTTCATTAGCTTCCTAGAGATTAAGCATGATAGCTGGCCATGAGTAACATTCACTTCAGGCTGGAAAAAAAAAAAAAGGTCGCTTGTTCATTTTGCCTTGTCTGATTTCCCCAGTCCTAGGGGGCGAGGCTAGGCTTGTTGAGTTAGAACAGTAGCTAACAGCCATCCTTCGTGTTCCACCTCCCTCTTTCTCCCTAGAGCTCTCAGGGCTGCAGCTTCCCATAGCCAGAGGGCCCAAGCTCAGCCAGTTCAGCTTTGTCCCTCTACTCTAGCTTGGGGCTTTGCTCCCTGTGGCAAACAGAACTCTTTTTTTTTCTTTTCTTTCTTTCTTTCTTTCTTTTTTTTTTTTAAACATCTCTGTTCTTTTTCTCTATTCTGGTGCTCCCAAACTGAAATCCATTTCCCTTCCATTTCTACCTAGGTCCAGTGTTCTGGCCTTTGACCCCAAAGTTCAATGACCATGACATGATTCCTGAAAGGTCCTTCCCAGCCTCTTGGTTCCTGATTGCCACTTTGATTTGCCACCTCCAACATTCTGAGATGCTCTTCCAAGGTCATGGGTGAAAGGGCAGTGCCCTCTTCAGCCTTTTCTCACCTGGGACAGAGTCTGGGCCTTGTCTATTACATGTCCCTACATTGTTTCAGAGAAAACTTTATCAGTTCTATTATCATCATCATCATCATCATCATCATCATCATCTCTCTCATACACACACACAAAGGAAAGCAATGACTTTTGGCTGTGTGGAGGCAGAAATTCTATTTAGTCTCATTTATATAAAGTGCTTATTATTCACGGTTCATTTCCACATTGGACAATGACAGTGTGGGGATCAAGAGTGCCAGCTGTATTTTATTTCAAAACCAAAGTCTATTCAGGTATGGCCAGTCTTAAAAGGTTGCTGATCTGTGGCAGGGCTTTTTGCTTTCAATCTGGGGGTGGGGATCATGAAAAGAGAATGTTGCTTTATACATAGGAGCCAGAAAGAGGTCTAGGCCCTCTCCATCCTCTGTAATGGATGAGCCCTGTGTGTCTATGTAGATTGTCTTCTTTTACAGCTTTCTCCTCTCCCTGGCAGGATGGAAAGCATGGAGTACCAAAACTCCATTTTTTTCTGCTGAAAGTCAGTTCCCTTCCTCCTCTCCTATATGAAACACACAGAAGTCCAAAATACAAAACAGATTTGAAAGAGGAGCTGCCTGAGGGCGCTTCTGAAGTTTTCTTCCAGAGCTCTAGGGTTTTCAGGTTCTTCCTCAACCTATGACTTTATAAGAATGGGGCGTGGCTAGCAAGCCCCTTACACAAGTCTCTCTCTCTCTCTCTCTGAGAGAGAACACCCACATGGCAGAGGTGGCATCCCAGGAGCATGCCCAGTGTACCCACAGGTTAACACAAGGACCCCTGAAAAACAAGTGGAGACCCAACATTTCATTCTTAATTTTGTTCTTAGCCACAGTAGTTAAGATGTTTACTTCGTGTTCTGTCAAGTTAAAAAAAAAAAAAAAACAAAAAAACCCAAAACCAACTCAGTCTAAGTGATTTTATTTCAAAAGGACCTTTCCAGAGTGTTTTTGGGAATTAAATGAATTGACTTCAGTTATGCCTCAATTTCAGAGTCGGTTTTGAAACCCGTGGTTCCCCCAAGCTCCAAAATACTAAGCCATTTGTCCTAATGACACAGCAGACTCCAGACTCCCGAATGCCACAGGAATATCACACCACTGCAAATTACTAGGGGTGCTGAGTCTTCAAAAAGGGGAAGTGAAACAAAAGCAGTGCAGTGTTTCTGGGATGCATGCTTGATATGGACCGACTGAACTGTTTTGGGGAGAGTTTTCCTGGAGGCAGAATTATTTTGAACAGTTACATGGCCCTAACTTTTCTTTTGTGGTATCTTGCTATGCATAATGAGAGATACATGTAGCAGGCTCCTCTCTCTCTCTCTCTCTCTCTCTCTCTGGTCATGGCTAAGTGCAGAGCCAGCCAGCTTTCCAAGGGGAGTCATTTAATGCTCAATTTTTTTTTCCAACTTTCCTATATTAAAAACTTTTACCCTCCAATGGTGTTACAGATTGTTTTCACTCTCCCTCTTCCAACCAATGTTTCAATCGTCTCTGGTGGCCCCTTTTTCTTTTCCCCAAGCTGACTTCGAAAACAGAGGCACCTCTTCCCTTCTGTATCCTGAACTATTTCAAAGCCGAGGCCCACTGACCTTTTAACAACACACTCCTTATGTGACACACCAAAGGCGAATCTGGAAGCCAAGTGGAGGTAAAGGGTCTGGAGGGGGCGCGGAGGGGGAGAGCCGGGGGGACGTACTATATATTTGGCATCAAGTCAGCGATACAGAAAATGTTTGTGCAACCACTCCCCGGGCCGGCCAGGATTCCCCACCCCACCCCCACCCCACCGCCTCCTACCACATTAATAAAAAAGGATGTGAGCGACAGAAACCCACCAGGACGGGAGGGGCGGTTAAGACGGTCACAGTGATACATCCAGGGAAACCTACTGAGGAGGCTTCCGCACTACAGTCACCCCTCATCTTGCCCTTCCAAACACCCAACGTTTAAGATCAGACCGTCCCCGGGGTGGGATCTCTCAAGCCCTGGAAGGGCCAGCGAACGCAGCGACACGGCTGTTCACCCAACCGCTCCTGCGACACGTCGGAAAGACAGACCCGCTTACGTCGGGGTAAAGGCGCTGCGGTTAAGAACCTTGTACTTTTTTTTTTTTCTTTCCTTTTCTTTTAAAGTACAGTGAGCGCACGAGCCCTGGAACACATTAACTTGTGAACCTCATCCAACACACCCCAAGAGAATCCATCACTCTTAAAACAAAACTAAATAATATAATAATAATTAAAAAAGGGGGGGGTGTGGGGGTGGGGAGGAGGTAGGCAGGCGTTACTTTACCATCCTGTCCCGAGCTTTCCAGATACTCCGTCAGGTCACATCCAAACGCGCTGGCAGCGCCCTTTCGTCTCAGCTTCTGCTTGGCACCCTTGTTCTTCATGAGTTAGTCCCGCCGAGGCTGCCCCTCCGGCTCCGCTCTCTGCTCCGCGCCGCACACGAGGGTCCCGGGGTCGGGTCAGCGGGCCAGGGCGGCGCCGCGGGTCGGCACGGGCGCGCGCGGCTCGGGCGGTGCACCGCCCCGGGCGGCTGTCGCCTCCTTCCTCGGGCTGGCACGGCGTCTCCCGGCGCTTCTCCCGCCGAGCCGAGCGAGGAGCCGGGGCCGGGGCGCGGCGGCGGCGGCGGCGGCGGCGGGCGAGGGGACCGCCCCGGGGCTGTGAGTGCGCGCGCTCCGCCCTAGGCCCGCGCTCTGCCTTCAGACCGCTGGGGGACCCCGGGCGGCGAGCATCCCGTCCCCTCGCCCGCCCTCGCGCCGGCCCTTCTCTCTCTCTTTCTGTCTCTCTCTCTCTCTCTTTTTTTTTTTCCTGTCTTACGAATCCCAGGATCGTCCAGCTCAGGAAGCGCTGGAAGGAAGTCAGCTCGGGAGGGGGGCGGAGGTTGGAAATTTTTGGCAGCTCTGAGTGTGTGTGTGTGTGTGTGTGTGTGTGTGTGTGTGTGTGTGCGCGTGTGCGCTCGGTCGAAGGAAGTAAGTGGGTGGGTTGAGCCGCGCGGGCTGGGGGGGGGATTGAGGGGGGGGGAAGGTCGCGCTCTCCCCGAGGCGGGTCTGTGAGTCCGGAGATCGCCCCGGGGCCGCCCCGGAGGAAACCGGCCTCGCGAGGACCGGGGGACGCCCGCCCGCTTCCTGCCGCCGGCCCGGCACTTTGCACGGCGCAGGAGAGGCCGCTCCCGGGCCGGGCTCCTCGGCGAGGGCGCGCGATGGGTGTTCACCAAGTTATCCGCTTGTCATTCCCAGCCCTGACAACTTTCTATTTCGGTGCCCGCCTCCCCCCCCCCCCCCATCCCCCGCAAACACAAGTGTAGTGACAGTAACAAAGACCGGGGTTCCAGAAACCTGACCCGCAGCGCAGCCTTTACGTTGGCCACTCCCATCTTTTCTTGCCAGGGTTTGAGGTCCCTGAAGCCCAGACGTCTCCTCTCCCACGCTGAGGTTAGGATACCCTCGGGGCAAGAGAGGTGCAGCTTTGTAACCACTGCCCGGGAAGCTAAATTTCTAGTTACAAATTCAAGTTCAGGCACACACTCACGCGCGCACACAAACACACACACACACACACACACACACACACACACACACATGCTAAATGCAAGAGAAAGATCGGAGGGAGCTCTGACATTTTGCCACCCTGCACGGAACAGTCTCCAGGGGGTTGCTGTAAAACTTGTGGCATGTGCTTTTCAGGAGGGCGTGTTTTTCTTTTGCTTCCTTGGAATTCTGTGAACTTAGCGCAAGGTGAGCACTCCAGGTCTTGTGCCTTAACAATTCGAAGATTAGATTAAACTTCCTGTATACACTCAGATCCATATATTTGCCTGAGGGGTAGGGATATACACAGAGCTGGCAAAAACCTTATGTGCAGTGTTTTCGGTACTGATTCCCCTTAAAGTCACTTATGTTTCATCACGATAGTTTATGAACTCTGAACTCTGACCTTTTCTCTATGTCCGGATAGAACCTGATAGCCTGCCTACCGAATCTGGCCTACAGATGTGTTTTGTTTGAAACATGTCATTCTTTCAAAAAAAAAAAAAAAATTAGTCAACTTTAAAGAATTAAGAGCTGGGAGTGGTGGCCCACGCCTTTAATCCCAGCACTCAGAGAGGCAGAGGCAGGTGACTTCGAGGCCATCCTGGTCTACAAAGTGAGTCCAGGACAGCCAAGGCTACACAGAGAAACCCAGTCTCGAAAATCCAATAAGTAAATGAATAAATAATGAATGAATGAATGAATGAATGAATGAATGAATGAATGAATGAATACCAAAACAAAGAAGGTATTTCTCCATAAGAAGTCTGGGTGTCTGTTGTCTCATGTGAAAAGGAAACTCTGGTTATAACACAAGTGTGCTCTCATACAGCAAGGACTGTGGACGCTAAGACGGGACCGCCCCTTTATAGAAGAGCCCCCTCTGCCTGTCTACCAGCCTTTGCACCTGCCTGGCGTCTGGGGCCAGTTGAGTTAGTGTCCAGTCCCCAAGCTCCCCACTTTCCCATCTCTCTCGGAGACACCGCCACTGGCTCAGTCATCTTGGTGAATCATTGTCAAGTAACCAATGACTCATGGCTTTCCCTCCTACTTCCAAGCTGGCCCAACCCCAAAGGGATGCCTCTTGGTTGGGATCCTTCATGGTCAGGCCTCCTCGGTAGCAAACACCTACTCCTAGTGGATGGGATACTGTACCCTCCTCCCCACTATTCCCTCTGCATCCCTCCCCATTTGAGTTCAAGCTCCTCCCACCTCCTCCATCCCACATACTAGAACCTGATGGGTTCTCCTGAAGCACAGCTGTTGTTTGTGCACTTGCTTGTTCAAAATCCATCAGTGACTCTCCGTCTCCATTACTAGAATGGCTTGTTCTCTTATTTCTAGAGACTCATCTGTGTGCTTAGCACAGTGGTTCTCAATCTGTGGGTCACGACCCCCTTGGGTGTCACATGTCAGGTATCTTGCATATTTACATATTTACATGATTCAGAACCGTAGCAAAATTACAGTTGTGAAGTAGCAATGGAATAAATTTGTAGTGTGTGTGTGTGGGCGTCACCCACAACATGAGGAACTGTATTAAAGGGTGGCAGGCAGCCTTAGGAAGGCTGAGAGCCACTGGCTTAGCAGTTTACTTCAGCTCTGTGGGTCCTTTTTTTTTTTTCCTCTCTTTCTTTCTTTCTTTCTTTCTTTCTTTCTTTCTTTCTTTCCTTCCTTCCTTATTTCTTTCTCCTCTTGCTTACTTTAAGAAGCAACATGGTGTGTGTGTGTGTGTGTGTGTGTGTGTCTGTGATCACATTTGAGTCCCAAAGGGTTATCCATTATGCTGTGAATACCCTATGATGCAAGGTTATACAGTGATAGAGTAGGAATGCTTACTGAACGAATAAATAAACTATTTGGTGAAAAGTCGTGCCTGGTGTAAATTTACTGAAAAACAAAACAAAACAAAACATTTTGCTTACTGAGACCCACCACTGAAAAGTTCTGTGGTTGCTTATGACCCACTTACTTGCACCTACTGGGGACTGATGGTTGCCAAAAACTGCCATCAGCTTTCTTTGTTGCCAAGGATGGTAGCAATCTTCCCCACAATTTATAAATAGAATCCGGACATCCAGGATTGATAAGCTTCAGCGTCACCTGTGGTCACACCCTTTTTTTTTTTTTTTTACCCAGTTCGCTCATAAAACTAGATTGAGTATCAGCAGCTTCATCATTCATCTCCCTCTCCAGGCAGCCAATGAAATGCTCTCATAAGACTCCTTATCCATGATCTGAATTTCATTTTCTTAGATCCTACAGTGTCAGGAGGGGGATAAGGGAGGGAGGGAGGAGAAACTGCTGGTGGGATATAATATATGAGAGAATGAATTAATGAAAAAGTGAAATAAAGCAAACAAAAACCAAATGATTTCTCATTCTCTCTCTCTCTCCCTCTCTCTCTCTCACACACACATGCACATACACATATATACAGAAACTTTAAAAGTCTAGATGTAGAAAGGTTGAGTCAATGGCCACACCAAATTCCTAAGAACTGGGCACTGTTAAGAGTAAAGTTCAACCTACTTCTCAGCACATCAAGGTCCTTATCAGGAAGAAATGTTCCTTGACGGTATAAAATGTAAGGCAGAGTAGAAACCGATAGGATGGAAGATGAGTTATCTACATAAAATGTTTAAAATAATTTCAGAAATTAAAATGTCCTCACCAATATTTTACTTACTTTCTAATATCTTTACATTGAATACCGTCACTGTTTTTAAAAAGGCTAAGCAGTCTGGAGAGCTTCTGTGTTCCCCTGGATGTTTAAAAAAAAAAAACCATTGTGACATTTGACCCATATGCAAGTTTGGCATTAAGTGAGTCTTTAGCATTTCAGACTCTATGAGTGAGCACAGAACTCACTTGTCCCACTCCAACATGGGTGCCAGAGACTGCCAAAGAGCAGCAGGACACTTCCTTCCTGGTCAAGTACTGAGAAGAGACTTCCGAAGGATAGAAGGAGAGCCAAATGTCCCTGCTGAATTGCTATTATGCCCACATCAGAACTTACACAGCCCACATCTGAACTTGCACAGGGCCTAGCCTTAGGCTCTGAGTCTGAGCTTAGATCTATTCGGCTCAGTGGCCCAGAGAGAAAAATGGCTAGGCTCTTCTTCAAGAGTGGGGCCTCCAGAAACTTGGCAGGGTTGTCTTAAGGGTCTGGAGGTGTTCCTGGCCTCTCCCAGCTGCTACGCTTGAGCATTTCTTTTGCTATGTCTTCAGACTTGTGGAGTTGGACAGAGTCTTTGAGTAGGAAAACCATTCTTCACTGAACAGAGGAGTTCTTGGGACAGAAAACGTTTTTGCCTCTGACTTATTTCTGTAGACCTAGCAATGTTCTGTTGCCTCCTTGACAGCCTCTACTTCCTCTCCCATTGGATTCTGCACCCTTGGGCACATTGCCTTTTTATTTTTTTCTGACTTGGAAAAAGTAAACTATAGAAGAATCAGAGCTCGGGCTCCGAGCCCCATCTGTCTCCCTCCAGGGTCCCTCTACACTGGAGCAAGCGATTTTCTTAGGTGGGTGGGGATCTGTCCCGCCCCGCTCATTGTGTTCCACAGTTTCCTGTACACTGCCTGTAACCCTTTTACCAATCTGCCAGGCGCCTTTTAACACAAAAGAAAGGCGAGGGGGCAGAGACTGCTGAGGAAAAACATCCCTATAAATAGCCCTCTTCAACAAAATTGTTTTCCTCATACACAGTTGTTGTTAGGCCTTGAAGCTCCGTAATCTTCCTCCCGGCTCTCCTCCCCTTCCACTCCAGCCTTCCTCTCCCGGTGTGCTTTTCCTCCTCTTGGCCTGCTGAAAGATGCAGATGTAATTGGGGGCTCAGTGGAAGTTGCTGCTCTCCAGCCTCTACCTCGGGCAGGTAGAGGCTATGGGCTGAGGTGGACTTGAGTCCTAGGTCAGGCACTACCGATATTTTGCCCAGGACTTTAATGGGGCTAATTTTTAAAGCTCGATAAGCGTTGGTGTTCTCATCTTGGTAAGGGTGGCAGACACACAATGTGGACTTGCTATGAGGATGAAGACATTGGAAAGGCCTGACAGTCTTATACCTACATAGGTGCTAGATACACAAATGAGTGCTCTTTTTTTGTTGTTGTTTTTTTCTTTGTTTGGTTCTTTTACACAGAGTGAGTCTTCCATACCTTACAGCTCCTCCCATTTTTTGGAGGGTATCCCCCCAATTTTCCCCACTCTGGCTTCCTGTCCCGTATAAGCCAGTTTGTAGGTTTTAAGCGTATTTAACCTTCACTCACTTATTTATACCTTCCTCAGTCCCAACTTGAGTTGGGATAATTTATTTTACATTTAAGTGGCTAGAACCTGGTGGGGTCTCTAGGCCGCATCTATAGCTCCAGATGGGGAGGAAGCTAGACAGCCGTATACAAACACTCATCTCAGCCAGAAGCTCCAGGGTGGCCAAGGAGGACCGCAGTGAAAATAGACAGAGATCCCTGCGGATGGAGAAAATGGTGGGACGTGGGAGGGCAGGGGCCTTCTTCCCGAGTATCGTGGCCCCTTTGCACCCACAAGAAGATGTTTCAAGACCCCAGGGGAGACCTGAAACTGAAAAGTGTCAAACCTTTTTGACAACAAAACAACCCCCCACAACGGTATGTATATATTTTTCTGTATGGGGCCTACCTATGTTTGAGATAGTGACAATGAAGACATACTAGAACATTTTTCGTAATGATAACACTAGACTCCCATCTAGTACTTAGTCAGCGGCTGCAGGTGCCCGAGGTAAAGGGAATTGTCACATTTTGAAGGACACCAAAGTCTTCACATGGGAACCAGAGAGAAGGAAGCCCCTCAGAGCCACTGCAATAGCCCAGCGTCTCCCCACTTCTGACTCCCTGAATCACCATATAGGCGCATACTTCACTGTGAGAAATTTGCCCAGTTACCTTCCTTCTCTATCCCAGGGGCGCAAACACTTACCTTTTTCACAGTTGGTGAAATCTATTCACATTCAGCATTTATTCCTTGATTGGGCTGACCTGTCCACACATTTACAGCCTGTCCTGGGTTATTTACAAAATGACACACAGGTTGAAGGTTTTCCCCCAGCTGGTGATTGGAGAGGTGATTGGATCAAGAGGTTTCTAACTCCATCAACAGATTGGCAAATTCATTGTTAGACGGTGGTTAGGCGGTGAGGCCTCTTTGGAAGAAGATTACCCAGAAGCAAGCCTTTAAAAGTCACCCTTGGCCCAGCATCACCCCCTCCCAAACCCACTTGCAATGAAGTGAGCGCATCATTTTAATCATACCCGTCCGTCCACCATGAGGTTTCTGCCTTAACACAGCATAGATCAATGGAGCCAGCTGACCTTGAACTTAAGCCTCTATAATTTGGCGGGAGGGGGCAAACCTTTCTTTAAAATAACTTCCACGGCATCTCTTTACAGCCATGAAACACTGACAAACACAGTGGTCCATTTTCTGTGTATTATGCTTTGGGATTGCTGTGTTATCTTCCCATACGAGGTTGGGAGGACATCATCCATACACTTGTGGCACGCTGGGAGATTAGCAGCATAATGGATGCCCCAAAGTCAGAGTGTCCTGAAGATACCGTTTTCAGGACAGCAAGGCAGCATTTCTAAAAGCACACGCAGACATGTGTGAGACCAGGATTTGCTCAAGTCAGTACAGGGTGTGGCAGAGACTTCGAAGGACGGACCACATAGATGGGGTAGTCTATGCTAACAGAGTTGAGTCCAGACTCGTCCTTCAGGGTCAGCTAAACCTGGGTGGTGAGCAGGAAGGCAGAGAGCTCAGGAGGCAGCTTTCCCATAGCACCTTCTCACCTTCAGTGAGAGAGGAGGTGCTCCCTGGCCCAGTGTCCCCGCTCAGGAGGGAGGTTGCTCGGTAGTCTCATCTTTGCCTTGTCACTCGCTCTCGTCCCGAAATTAGTGTTGAAGCCTTGGTCTGCAATGAGATGGTTCTGCTAAGGGAACTCAACTATATTAAGACTGTCAGTTTGCTTGGAAGATGAATAACAGCGGGCTCAAGAATTGATGTTGTACGTTTGCTCCGCATTCCTCGAAATTCTCTGTAAGGTTACCATCGCAAAGTTTATTTGCATAGTCTTTAACTATCTACAGTATTTCGGCCTTTCAGGAATCTGGCTTTAGTTAAAATGCCTCAATGCCTCAGACTTCCAGCAGGGGGGGATCCCGGTCAACGCTCACATTTGAGATGTGGGTTTGCCATCTAGTGGGCGTCTCTGGATATGTGTTCATTATAAAAACACGTCTAACATACACACAGACACGCCTGCAAGCCCCCCCAGACCCCAAGTTTCCACAGAGTTATTTATCTTTCTTTCTCATCCTTTAACACTTAAAGTCCAAGTAGGATTTCAGACGTTGCCTTAGTGGCAAAAGCGTCTCCTGTCTCCGTTGGTGTGTTGAGGGTAGAAGAAGGTTTTCTAGTGTGTGCGTTTGCACGGACAGTGGAGATTATCTGAGTTCCGTGGGGGCTCATTTGAACTTTCTGTACTTCTCCATGTGTATCTTTCATGCTCCATTTGAGAATTACTGGGCCAGAACAGAACTCAGAGGGACATGTCACTGCCAAACAGACACTGCCTGCGCCACAGCAGGTACTCAGTAAACATCCATTTCCTTCCTTTTCCCTCACGCCCACACTCTCATAAAAGCTGTATTCCAAATGACAAGTTCAGTGTGCATTTGGTGTGTGGGGCACTGGCACATGAACCATTACCGTGGGAGGGGGACTTAGTTTCGAGAACGCAAAGATGAACGGAAACCCAGTTTAGAACACACGGAGCGGGAAACTGAGGGTTTTTGCAACAGATTCTGGCAGGATAGGCCTCAGAGGCTTGAGGCAGACTTTCTTGAATGTCAAGTTAGACTTTCCCTTGGGAGGACTGTCGCACCAGAACAAGGAGCTTACTAGCGGTAAGGGGAGAGGCTGATCAGTTCCCATATGGTGTGAGATATTGGTAGAGGGTTGGAGAGGGGATTAAAAACCATTTTGTTCTGTTTTATGAAAGGAATCCCCCTTTGATGTTTTCGTGGCATAGCAGTGGAGACTTAAATTGCCCTTCTGTTATTTTTGGATGTGGGTTAGTGTTTCTTTGGAAAACAACATTGTGCAGAGACCGGCTATGAAATGGCAGAGCTTCGTCTGGAAAGCATGAATGTACAGACCATAAAACTTTAAAAATAGACACATTATACTTTCCTCATGTGTCTTAAATCTAAATTAAGCAACAGCAAAATGATAAAGACAAACAAGGGACATTTATTTTAAAGGTAATACATATGTTTGGCTAAAGAATTCAGACAGTACAGAATGATATCCAATAGAACAGGGGAAAAGTTTGCCCGTTCAGAGCCTATTTTCAGTTCCTTTGGTGGCTGACACCGTGATTGTAATGTCTATGCTGACATCACAGTTTCCTGGTGGGACAACCCAATTCCGTTAACTCCCTGCAGTGAATGATGAGAAATACAGGCACTTATAATGCCTTTCCATTTCCTGTTCCCCTTGTGCCCTTTTTTTTTTTTTTTTTTTTTTTGAGACAGGGTCTCCCAACGTAGCTCTAGCTGACCTGGAGTTTGCTATGTAGACCAGGCTTGGCCTCGAACCCACAGAGAACCACCTACCTCTCATGTGCTGGGTTTCAAGGTGTGTACCACCATGCCCAGCAACTTTAAATTCTAGTTTGGTCAATATTAGTGGAGGCCTGGTCCACGCTCTGTTGCTGCACAGAATACCTCCATATAGAGTAAAGAGGTTCTAGAAGGGGTGGGGAATCATTGAGGGTGGAACAATTCAATTCTGACTATAACTGTGGCTGAGCCCATTTCTCAGCACACATCTCGCTTTATTTATTTATTTATCTATCTATCTATCTATTTATTTATTGCAAATGCATTGAAGTTCTGTTATTTGGTTTATGAATGTTTAGAAGTCCCCCCTTCCCCCTTAAGTACTGACCCATGACTTACTGGTAGAAAATGATCTTCTTTATCCTGGTAGTAGTCTCCGCTTTGAGGTATTTTGCTTTTATTTCCTGCATTGCCATATTAGCTAACTCATTTCTTTTTAAGGCTAGCAAGCACAAAAGCCTCTCAGTAACCTGGGACTCTGCTTGGGTTGGGTTATGCATCTCCTGCACCCTGCTTCTAATAACGCAATGGGCAGCCCAGCTCATTTACCAGCAAGTACTATGCACACTCAGCCTTTTCTGAACAGTGCACCTGGTAACCCCAGGCCCTGCTTCCGTGAAGCTGCACATACATTCCCTCTCTGAACTGTGGGCTAAATTTCTCTTTCCCCAGACACATTTTTTTTTTTTTGGCCAATTCTTTGAAAATTCCATACAGTGTATTTTGATTATATTTACCCTCCATATCTCCTCCTAGATCAGTGGTTCTCAACCTGTGGGTTGTGACCCCTTTGGGAGGGGGTTGAATGACCCTTTCACAAGGTCACCTAAGACCATAGGAAAACACAGATATTTACAGTCTGATCCATAACGGTAGTAAAAATTACAGTCATGAAGTAGCAACAAAATAGTTTTACGGTTAGGGTGTCCCCACAAAATGAGGAAATGTATTAAAGGGGGCAGCATTAGGAAGGTTGAGTACCACTGCTCTAGGGGTCATCCATTGGAGCATCATCAACTGTGCATGGGTCCAGACCCTTAAGTAAAACTGTCTCTTCTTCCCCTAGAAGCCGCCAAGCATTACTAGTTCCTTGGTTAGTGGTGGGAGCACAGGAGCCCCTCTTCTTCCTCGCTATGTTGACTGACTTGATGGTGGGTAGGTTTTGTCTACACAAACACAGCTGCTTTGTAAGCTCATGCATGCAGAGGTCCTGCCATGTCCAGAGGATGCTGCTATGCTCTTGTCCTCCCAAACTTCTGGCCCTCACAGTCTTCCTGGTTACTCTTCGGCTGTGCTCCCTGAGCCTTGGGGAGTGAATTCACAAGGCAGAGTCTCATTATTCTCTGCATGGTGAGAGTAAATGATAGTTTCTAATGTATTTGGATACAAAGAATGGAAAGACGGGTCTGCCTCGAACTGGTTTTGGGTTCAGACACACCTAAACAAAACTGTGTCAAGTGAACTTCTAGGGAGACTCCCCTAATTTACCATCTTATACTTATGCATACATAGGCATGCATATGATTAAAATCAGATGAATTATGGGAAGGGGCTCATGCCACAGGAAAATGATTACATAACTAAATATTCAGTTAGAAGGGAGAACCACTCTCACTATAACCCTTAATAACTAAAGTTTTACTGACCTCCAGAAAAGGAACCCCAAACAATAATAGGGACCCTTCAGGATCTTGGCTCATGTGGCCACTGATCTCTTGCAATATCTTCTGACCTTTTCCATTACTTCACTTTAAATAAGGATTCTTCACTACTTTTGCAAATCTGTACCAGCTTTGATTCTAGTTCTTTGAATAAAAGCCCAAGAACTTGGAAACCTCTGATCCTGACCCAATCCCTGGCAGTAATTTTGTCTCCTTAGTGGCTGCTCAAAAGCTTATATTATTATCTATCATAATCTATCTTAAAATATTACACACATATAGCATAGGAATTTTGCTATGTATCATATAGCATGAGAGCTTTCTAATAGGGGCTGGAAAAGATGGTTTAGGTGATAAGAGCATTTGATGCTTTTGCAGAAGACTCAGGTTTGCCTCCCAGCACTCATGAGATGGCTCACAGTGTCTGTAATTTTATTTCCAGATTGGATGCCCTCTCCTGACCTCTACAGGCACAAGGAATGCATGTAGTCCACATACATACATACATGCAGGCAAGATATCCATACACATATATAAAATTAAACAAAAAGAACTTTATAAGACTGTACTTCCAGGGTTGGAGTAATGGCTCAGCAGCTAAGAGCACTGGCTGCTCTTTCAGAGGACTGAGGCTCATTTCCCAGCAACCACATGGCAGAGCATAGCTGTCTGTAACTCAAGTTCTTGGAGATCAGATCCCTCCTACGGACATATATGCAGACAAAACACCAGTGCATGTAAAATAAAAATGAATAAATTTAAAAAAGAACATACTTCCATTTCTCCTCTTTGACATGTTTTTGTCTTACAACCTGGCTCTCTCTCTCTCAACAGGGACTCACACTGCTAGGGTGGCCTCAAATTCCCTATACAGTTTTGGCTTATCTTGAACTCCAGATCCTCCTGTCTTTACCTCCCAAGTTCTGATACTGCAGGCATGTAACACCACACCTGACTAATTATTGTTTCCTGAGACACAGTTTATGAAGCCAAAGCTTGCTTCAAACTCACATCAATCTTGCTTCTCCCAATGTTGGAAATACAGACATGAGCCACCACAACCAGCTTAACTTGTTGAATGTATAGAATATACGTAGAATTGTCCTAACCCTCATTTCTGCTAATTCTAGTATCAATTCTGGTTCTAGATCACTGTCAGTAGACTGTTCTTGCTAGTGGTCATTTTCCTGCCATTTTGCATACCATTTTGGATGTCAGCCATTATGAATTTTATCCTATGGATGTTGAGTATTTTTTACATTTCTGTAAGTGTTCTTGATTCCTTGGTTACAATTTCTCCTTTTGGATCTTGCCAGGCAGGTCTGGAGACATGCTCAGGGTAGGCTAATTTTCTACAAGGTAAGACTTCTTCGGGGATGCTGCCCAATGTCCTGCCGACTACATATTTTTCTACTCTGGTAATGGAAATCAGAATTAGTTCCAGCCTAGTGCAAAGGACCAGAACTGTTTTCTCTAATCTGTAGTGTGCCTTGTTTTCTTTTTCCTTCCATTCTTACTGCTCCTTCCCCAAACAACATGATGGGTCAGTCACAGCAAAACTCCACACTGGGTACCCATTTCTATCTCAGTCTGCTTCCCATTGCTGCGGTAAAACACTGATCAAAGCAAACCCGTGGAGGCAAGAGTTTATTTCAGCGTGACATTGTAATCCATCATAAAAGGGAAGTAAAGGCCGGGACCCAAGCAGCGACGGAAGCACAGGCAGCCATGGAGGGCTGCTGTTTACTGGCTTGCTCCTCACGGCTTGCTCAGCCTGCTGTCTTATATAACGCAGGACAACCTGCCTACAGTTGGCACCACCCTCAGTGAGCTGGACCCTCCCACAGCAATCATCAATAAATAAAATACGTTACAGGCCAATCTGATAGAAGCGTTTTCTCAGTTGAGGTTCTCTCTGCTCAGAGGACTCTAGCTTTTGTCCAGTTAGCAGAAAAAAAGTAACCAGGAAGCTGGGCGAGGTGTGGACCGATTTTAATCCCAGCACTCAGGAGGCAGAGGCAGATGGATCTCTGTGAGTTCGAGGCTAGCCTGCTCTATAGAATGAGTTCAGGACAGCCAAGGATACACAGAGAAACCCTGTCTTGAATCCCTCCAAACAACAACAACCAAGCAACCAACCAAAAACTACCCAGGATACTATACTCCTTTGATTTGATGAAAACCTGATTTGTGGGTCTCTAGCTGTTCAAACTATGTTAAATTCAATTTGTCAAAAGCCTTTTGGCTTTAACATCTCTTTTTTTTGGGGGGGAGGGGCTAATTCTATGGGGTCTTATTTCTGCCATGGTCATTCACAAGAGGTCCCCTGTGCTTGGTGATTGCTCCTTTGTTTGCTGTTGTTCTGATAAACCCCACGACCAGAAGTAACCAGGGGAGGGAAGATTTCATTTAACCTTACACGTTATGGTCTCAAAAGTTCCCTCTTCCTGGATGACTCTAGGTGACGTCAAGTTGACAAAAGCGAAGCAGCTTAATGGTTTACAAAAGACTGAGCACTCCAGGCGTGCCTGGGTAGAGAAGCCGGGTGTGGCGATGGTAGTGAGCACCGTGGCTGTGGTTCACCTCAGGTAGCCCAGGTCTTGATTCCTGCCCTCAGCACTACACAATAAATAAATACATCAAAAAAAAAAAAAGAAATTTTACTTAAATTAAATCATATATAAATTATTACAGAGAGTTTCCATGGCTTCTCCCCAGAGCTCAGTAGTCTTGGGACCTCTCCAGTGCTCTTCAGAGGCCTCAGCCTAATGCAGGAGCCTCAGGCTACAGGCTCTGTATGCCATTACCCTATCACAGCGATGACGCAGACGTGTGGCATCAGAATAGCCCTAGACCTCGTTGCTACCTTATAACTGCAATTCCGCCAAGGTCATGAACCGCTGCGTAAATATTCGGCGTGCAGCTCCGGCGGGGGTCGCGACCCACAGGTTGAGAACCGCCGTTTTAGAGCCACCTGGATGGGGGCGGTCTTCCTATAACTTCTCCCAGGGAGCTGGCAGCCCGTAGTCCGTCGTTCTGTGCGCCCACAGAGAGCCCACCGTTATTTTCAATCAAATCTTTAGCAAAAAAAAAAAAACAAAAAACCCACTATTTGGTCTTCAGGGTGGCACAGTGCGTGGCTGCGAAGGCTGCAACCTGTCAGGAGTTGCTTGAGGCTGTGTCCAACTCCCGGCCCAGGATGGCCACAACACAACACGGTACATTTACTTAAAATGTTACCAAGGGTGAAGCTTCGGGTCCCTCCCTTGCACACCGCTTTTACTTTCCTTCTTGGTATTCGACTTCGGGGTCCTAAAGCGTGAACGCCGTAGATGACAGTGTCACCTGGTCACGTCACGCACAACAGAACACGTAACTGCCGACCTTCTGAATTCCATGATGTGGTCCGAGGCCACTCTCCGTTTAGCGTCGCCCAGAGAAGCGACAAGGTTGCACATGCCTGCGAGCCCAGCGCATCCTTCTCCTGCTGCGTAAGGCAGGGGGGTCTCGACCCCTTCCCCAGGTTCCGGTGCCGCCCCCGGGGATGGAACCCGGGAAACGCCCGGGGCAGAAAGGTGTGTGGCGCTAAGTGGTGCACCCTCTTCTCTTCTCACGCTCTCGCTGCGCGGACCCGCCAGCGGCCCCAGGTCCCGGGAGAACCCGGCAGACCCGCCCCCAGATGGCGCGGCGCGCGAGGCGGAGCCGGGGCTGTAGAGCCGCCCCCTGGAGGCGCAGGCTGGCCACCAGGGAGATCGCCCGGGCTGCTCCTCGCCGGCTCCCAATCCCCGGGCGGCCTCCGGGTGGCCGCGTCCGGGGTGAGTACGCCGGGCCGGGGCTCCGCAGCCGCGCGCCCCGAGCGGTCACCGCCGGGCCGCGAGGTGGGTGGGTCCACGGGATGGGGGCCGGGCGGACGCGGAGCCTGCGCGGTCGGGCCTCGGCGTGGCTGTCCCTCCTCCCCGGCCGGCGGGCGGGCTGGGGGCCGGCGGAGGCCCACCTCGGCCGGGGTCCGGCTCCGGCTCCCCTCCAGTGTGGGCACCCCGGCGCAGAGGGCGGGGGAGATGCGCGCAGAAGGGTGATGCATGCGCAGGGAGGGCGCGTCGCGCGCGTCCCCGGTGCTGACGTTGCCGGGCGCTTTTACCTGGAAAAGGCCCGTCATCCTTCCGTGTCTTGGTTAGACCAGGTTTCACCTGGGACAGCAGATCTGTACTTCCGTGCCTGTGAGGGCCGGGACAGCGCGGAGCTTCCTACGCCAGGCAAGGGGCAGTCACATGGGATTGGAAGGACATCAGACACACCTGCTGTAGGTCGGGCACCTGATCCCCCCCCCCCCCCGGGGTCTGTGGATCCGTACCCCTTGATGTTCTGGCTTCCCTTAGATAACGGTGATTAACTCTTGTTTTGGGGTTCGGATGTTGAAGGATGTGGGACCTCGCGAAGGCCTTTGTGGAGTGAGGGGGCGGGGGGATGGGGAGGGCGATAACCTAAGGAGGGTAATAGCCAAGCTGGGTGCCTGTGGTTGCCAAGTGTTCTGAGGTGGGCGAGACAGGAGGAGGTGGGGGCAGCCCTGGCCCTGGCTGATCAGCCCACTGGTTTGGGGATGAAAGAGCAGAAAGACCGTGGTAATTTGAGAGTTGAGAACTCAAGGAGTCTCAGATCTGGTTCAGGTTGAGAAAGTGAAATTAAAGATAAGAGCGTCGAAGGCTGTAACAGCAACCTGCCAGAGAGCGCAGGAATGCTTCCAGGGAAGGAAACAATGCTTTGTTGGTTGGTTTTCTTTCCTTTTGTTTTTCAAGTTAATTTTTTAAAGAACAGGTATGGCCTTTGTGGCCACTCGTTTGTGTACCTGACAGCATTTTCGAGAGAGCCACAGCTTTTGATTGGGTTAAAAATTCTCAAAAAGAATTGCTGACCACGCTGGACTGTTTGATAAGGAATGGGGAGGGAGGGACATAACAGCGACTCTGTTAGTACATTTTATGTGCCACTTGATAGAAGTATTTAGTGGCTTCTCTAGGCTGAGCTAGTGATGGTGTGGCCCTTGGTAGCCAACCACCAAACCTCTCTTTGAAGACTTTTTATCCACATTGGGAACATCCAAAGCAAGTCAGCCGAGAACTCATAAATGCAGTCCATACTGGTCTGGAATTCGGTGCGGGGAGTGGGGGTACAATGGAACTTGGGGCAATCCTCCTGCTTCAGTCTTCTTAGTGCTGCTGGTGACTCCTGGCTATTCTAGTCTTTTTTTTTTTTTTTTTTTATAAACTATCAGTGAACAATGGTATGTGCCAGAATTATCTAGGTTCCTGTTCAAAAGATAAATTTCTTGGCTTCACCCCAGACCACTGAAACAAAAACCTTTGCGTGTCAACCCAGGATAGGTATTTTAAGAAACGTCCACAGGGTCGTGGCTAGCACTGAAGTTCACTGCCAGTGTGTGTGTGTGTGTGTGTGTGTGTGTGTGTGTGTGTGTGTAAATAGGGGTTTGTATATCATATTTAGAATAGGTCCTCTTAAAATTTACATAATCAGGTTGCCACCAACTTTATGTAACTAAATGTACTGCTCCCTGTCTATAATAATGTCCTTAAAATTTTAAAGAATATTTTAAACGAGGTTTTTTGTTTTGTTTATTTGCTTGCTTGTTTTACTAGAAAGCAACGGCATTGTTTCTGGCAATGAACCACTCCAACTCTGGATTAAAAGCACAACTTTCTCAAATTTGTCTCTGTGACTGTTTCTGCTATTTTGTATGGGCAGAAGTTATGCACACACACATATTGTATTCTTGGGATTGTGTTTCATATACATTTTTATGTTACTTTTTTTTTTTCCGACTTGGCTAAGGTGAATCCTTTCTCCAAGAGTTAGTTAGGGTCTTTTAAGCACCCAGTTTTGGGTGTGTGCTTGTGTGCACATGCTCAGGCTGGAGGACAACCACTTATGACATTGGGATTAAAAGCCAGAGTCAACATCTTGGGTGGATTCTGAAACAGATCAATGTCAGGTTCTTGTGTGGTGGGCACATTGCTGACTAAGCTCTCTCTCCAGTCAGTCCCTTATGCACGTTTGAATAAAAGGATATGTTCTAGGATGTAATATATCGGTTAAATATTCCTGTTATCTTTTGAACTCATTTTAAGGTTCTGTTGTTTTAGCAATGTTGATGTCAATGCTACAGATCTCTGATTATATACTAACTGATGAATCAAAAGTCATATATAGTGAAATGCATTTTATTATTTTAAAATTTATTTATTTATTTTTATTAATTGCGATTTATTCACTTTGTATCCCAGCTGTAGCCTCCTCCCTTATCCCCTCCCACTTCCACTCTCCCTCTCTCTTCTCCTCCCATGCCCTTCCCCCAGTCCACTGATAGGGGAGGTCTTCCTCCCCTTCCATCTGACCTTAGTCTATCAGGACTAGGGTCTATCTGACCCTAGATCTGACCAGGTCTCATCAGGACTGGCTGCATTGTTTTCCTATGTGGCCTAGTAAGGCTGCTCCCACCTCAGATAGAAGTGATCAAAGAGCCAGCCACTGAGTTCATGTCAGAGAGAGCCCCTGTTCCCATTACTAGGGAATCCACTTGGATACTAAGTTGCCGTGGGCTACATCTGTGCAGGGGTTCTAGATTATCTCCATGCATGGTCCTTGGTTGGAGTATCAGTCTCAGAAAAGACTCCTGTGCCCAGATTTTTGGTTGTTGCTCTCTTTGTGGAGCTCCTGTCCCCTCCAGGTCTTTCATCTCCTCCTTCTTTCATAAGATTCCCTGCACTCTGCCCAAAGTTTGAGTCTCAGTATCTGCTTGGATACCCTGCTGGGTAGTCTTGTAGAGGCCCTCTGTGGTAGGCTCCTGTCCTGTTCCCTGTTTTCTCCCTCTTCTGATGTCCATGTGTTTGCCTTTCTGAATGAGTGAAATGCATTTTAAAAATCCCATTTTCATGTATCTGCTTCACCAGAAGGACAATTGACATATCTCAGGTTTCTGTTCTGTCCTGGGTTTGGTCTCTCTCACTGGTTCTGAGACTTCACTGTGTGTAAGTTGGTTCCTGGTTACATTTCATCCCGGGTCTCAGATGTAGCTGTTTGGACCTATTGGTTCTAGAGTGGAATGTAGAAATCTACAGCTTTGTATCCTCCTCTGGGGAGTTGGCCAAAGCACGTTTGGCACCACAGATGAGATGTGCTTTCAAATAAACGGCAGATACCCTCAGAAAACCCGGATCACTGGCCTGGAAACCTTCATGCTCTTGATAAGGAGTTGAACTAGCCTTTTGGGATGTCAGTTGCCTGCTTTTGTTGTTGTTGTTGTTTGTTTGTTTGTTTTCCCCCCAGTTATCTCAGAGCTTCTCAACCATTAGGACCACTCACTGGTAGACCTGACTGCAGAAGGTGCACTTCCGTGACCCCACTACAGAACTATCTGAGAGCTGAAAATGACCTAGAAAGGGACGCTCAGGGAGCCTCTACCGACCCCCCACACACCAGAAATTCTTGTGTCTTCCATAAACATATACTACATAAAACAACCCCAGTCACTTGCTATTTCCGTTTATTTCACGTTTCCTGATTGTTTCCTGGCAACTTTTGTTATAAAATGGGTCTTGCAGAGCCACGAGCATGCCCTTGAAGAGGGTAGTGGATCCCTGCCTCTCCCCCTTTCTCTTACTTTTTGGCTCCAAGGTAAGAAAATTCTCTTCCTACAGGACACCTACCATGATATGTTGATTCACCACAGCCTAGAAACAATGAGGCCAGCGGACCATGGGCTCTGGGAAGAGGGAGAGGCCCACAGTTACTTAAATAACCGTACAAATAAGTTGGTGGTACCTTCCTGAGTACCACGTGGGAGTCACCTGCCCCTGAGATAATTTTCGTCTGAAAAGTCACTGTGTTTCTGCTTATAAAAGGATTAGGTACTCATTGAAAGAAAAGTGAAAATTGTTACCACAAGGATCCTTACTTCAGCAGAGGTAGGATTGTGTGTGGTTATCTTGATTAATATTCCGATTACAGATGAACCAGCAGATGGCAGTCAGCAAGTACTTGCAGTTCTAGGAACCAGGAAGGTGTTGGGGTGTGCCTTCTTGTTAAGTTCTTACAACATCATTATAACGAACATGCTCCCTCCTCCCAGGTTTTATATAAGCTAGGGAAACGTGCAGAGAGGAGAGCAGCTGTCTCCAGGCCTCTGGCCACTTAGATGACAGGCAGAAGGCAGGAGGGCTCTCTTGAACACACAGAGGTGTTCTAAACCCTATCTTTTCCCTCTTCACAGAAACAAAGAAGTTTTGCCCTTGAACTTTCTTCTATACCATAAGTTTTATGGAGGATACTTAAGCCTATAAGGGGTAAGTGATTGTGTTTAATTGGGCCAGATTTAGTCTTAAGAAGTGGGATTTTAGGAATGGAGGCCTAATTATTTTTTTATTTTATTTATTTATTACAATTTATTCACTTTGTATTCTGGCTGTAGCCCTGTCCCTCATCAGCTCCTGGTCCCACCCTTCCTCTCTCCCCACCCCCATTCCTCCCCTAGTCCACTGGTAGGAGTGGTCTTCCTCCCGTACTATCTGATCCTAGCTTATCAGGTCTCATCAGGACTGTCTGGATCCTCTTTCTCTGTGGCCTAGTAAGGCTACCTCACCAGGGAGAAGTGATCAAAGAGCAAGGCCATCGAGTTCATGCCAGAGATAGCCCCTGCTCCCCTTTCTAGGGGACCCCCATGGAGACTGAGCTGCCCATGGGCTACATCTGAGCAGGGGGTAGGAATTATTAAGTAAGTATTAGTGACACTTTTTGTTTTGAGGATAAGCGTCTTGCCTCTGAACAAATTTTATATACTACACCTCAGCAATATTAACATATCACAATTCTTAGCTCCTTAGTTCCTTGGTACGTTCTTAAAAATATTTTTTAGGCTGGAGAGATGGCTCAGTGGTTAAGGCTACCTCCTGCTCTTCCAGAGGACTCAAATTCCTGGACCCTACATTGGGCAACTCACAGTAGCCTGTAATCCAGCTCCAGAGGACCTGATAGTCTCTTCTGGCCTCTGTTGGCACCTACACGCATACATAGATATATACATAATTATAAATGCACACACCCATACATAGATGTACACATAATTATAAATGAAATCTTAAAAAAATGGTTTAGAGCAATTTTAGATTCATAGCGAAATTGAATAGAAGGTACGAAGCTTTCAGACTTCATCCCAACCCCTGTAGGCTTTTATTTTAGTTTTTTTAAGTCAAGCCTCCTTACATCCTGTAAATGAGAGAGCTACATAATTTTTTTGTTTGTTTGTTTGTTTGTTTGTTTTTTTAATAAACTTTCTGCTCCTCATACTGCAGTCATTTTGTGATCACAGATTCCTTTAATTCAGTGAGGATTTTAAGGCGGCATTTCCTTAAATAGCTCTCAGAAAAGCAATGTTCAAAGGCCAGATTTACAAAAGATTTTTATAAAACATGATCACCAGTCCCCACATATAAGTCTCCCCAAATAGAGTTTGCAAGAGTTCACAAGAGGTCGTCTAGCCGGCCCAGACTCCCGATGGCTTCCTGCCAACTGGGGGAGCGAGAGCACGCCTCCAGGAGCCATGAGTGCCAAGGAGAGGGACAGGAAGGTGTAGGAGTTAGAAGACCAAGAGAGGTACCTGCAACACTTCAGTTGTATTTGTATCCAGACATGAAAGGAAGGAATAAACTGTCCACAGGAAGGATGCAGCTGATGAGCACAGGCTCTCACAGCCCGGTTCCACCCTTTAACCAGGTGTGTGGTTCTAGGCAGGGTGACTGGTTTTGCTTCTTGTTTGTAAGGCGAGGAGACTCCAGTGAGGTGGTTTAGTGGGTCAGGGTGCTTGCTGACGAGTCTGACGGACGAGTTTCATTCCTGAGGCCCACACAAGGTAGAAACGAGAGAATGCCAGTTCCCACACATTGTCCTCTGATCTCTGTCCCTGTGCCCCGCCCCCATAAGGAAATGCGATTTTAAACACAGGGAGGATGAAAATCTTATCTCACAGAGGATTGCTTCCCTGTCGTCCCCATTTTCCATATATGTTGAAGCCCAATGTGATGTGTTAGTTCCCAATGTGATGGCACTTGGAGATGGAGCCTTTGGGAGACATCTAGGTTAAGGTGAGGTCAGGTAGAAATAGCCGTCATGCTGGAATTAGTAGTCATATATATATATATATATATATATATATATATATATATATATATACAAAAACAAGAGATATGAAATCTGGATTTTAATCATCCTCTCTCCCTCTTTCTCAATCTCTCTTTGTGTGTGTGTGTGTGTATGTGTGTGTAACAAGGAAAAGCCACTGGGGATATAATTAGTACAAGGATCTTCAACAAGAGGCCAACCATACTGGACCCCCAGTCTGAGTTTTCCAGAAAGTCTCCAAAAGCAGGAGAAGTCAGGTCACGGTTTTTATTAGAACAGCCGAGCAGGCTGAGACAGGACAACTGCAGTCTCTGCAGCTGCCTAGGAAGTTTGGGCCTGCAGAGAACTCCAGGCCACCCCAAAGACAGATTTCTTAATATACACAGGGAGCCATGCCACCTGTCAGGGGGGCCAGGGCCAGCTCTGGTGAGGATCTGAAGTTGGGTGGTAGACATACTTCATGCATTTCTTTTTCCTTTCTTGTCTCGAGATTTAATCAGAAGTATTTCCTTGTCGGTTCTCAGCGCAGGCAGTCTGTTTGGCCATGGAAACTATCTGGGGTCTGGCTTTAGTACTCATCACTGCATTTTCCCTGATAAGATGTTTAGAGTTTGAGGTATAACATGACTTTGGAGGTGCAGGGGGGATGTGAGAGTGTTGCAAGTTGTGCCCATTAGGCCCTCGGTAAGTATCCTTACCATCTAGTGAAGTTACTGGTATCGATGAAAAATCCCTCAAAGCTGAATTTTTTTGTTAATAATCGAGAACATGGCCCCTCTTAGAGGTGAGTTTGCGTCATCCCACCTCATGGTATTGAAGTATGAAATCAATGGGACAGTTTATCACCTGTGAGAAACACCACTGAGTACGTGGCTGCCAGTACGTCTGCCCACTGGCCATTCCTGGACTAGCTTCTCTAATGTAGCTGGGAGAGTGATGCTCACTGTTCGGTGGCTGCTTAGCGCATGTCAGGAGGCTGGTCAGTACCTTATGTGATAGTGCAGCCCTGTAGGAAGGTAGATATTATCTAGGTGGGTATTATTTCACTCCACGCTACAGAGGAGAGAATGTAGGCTAGGTGAGGTGGCCAGGCATAGATCTCAGGGCTGACAAGTGGTAGGATTCGGATTCGGGTATCTCTTTGAAACAAAGTCCTTGATCCTTACTGTTTTTTTTTTTTTTTTGTTGTTTGTTTTTTTTGTTGTTTTGTAGATTGTCGACATCCTCTATTTGGGTTCCTTCGTGTTTCTTGTCCCACCCCACCTCACTCTGTCGGGCTCCACCCTGGGCTAGCATCTCACTGAGACTGCAGCTCAGCTGGGATTGGGTTTCTAATGTGTGCTGAGGTCTGTCATTTTAGGGCAGGATTTCCATTCAAAACAGCACATCTTTTGTGATTGCCTTTCAGTGGTCTCTGGGAAGGAACTGCCAGGCAGTGGCATACATCGCCTCATGAGGTGTCATCACATTCTCAGTCATACCGGAAAAGCGCAATTTGAAGCCTCCTCACTGCAGTGGAAGCAGAGATAACGCATTGTAGGAGTCATGGGCTGCAAGCCACCCTACCATATCTCCTACAGATTACGATTACTGCTGCTCCTTTCCTTGTGCCTGACAGTGGTTGGATGGGCCACCAGCAACTACTTTGTGGGTGCTATTCAAGTGATCCCCAAGGCAAGGGGCTTCATGGCTAGTTTCCACAAGGTCATACCTTTGGGGAATGAAGTCACTCTGGCCCATGATGCAACTGTGAAAAAGGCAGAACTCGATAACTGTCCTTCAGTGTCTCCAAACCTCAGTAAGTATTTGTTGTTTTTATTCTGTAAGAACTACAAAAAAAAAAAAATTATGTAACAGATGTGTGGAAAAGTAAAAAAACAAAACAAAACAAAACACATCAGAAGCATATACATTTCAGTCCTGCCATATGAATGAACATAATTTCATTCATACTGTATTAGGTCAACTGATCTAGACTCATGGTTCTGTCCCACTTCTTTCTCACTCTCTAAGACAATGGCCTGTCTGGGCATACTCTCCTGCATTGATGATGGAAGATGAAAGCATGAGTCTTTCATTTATGTCTCATCTGTTAGTGTCCTTTTGGCCATCAATCTAGAGTAATAAATATAGACAGGACTATGTTCTTCAGTGATCTCAGGTTTATTTCTCCAGGACCTTGTGTGTTTTGATTTCCTGTTGATGTCTTGCCTTTCAGCTTCAGCGAACAGTAAATAGCACCTTTGAGAGAGAAAATTTCTCACACATGTTGATTCTCCGGAGCATCAGAATGCTCACGATTTCCCAGACAACCCTTTGAGCCTTCTCTTGTCCTGATTCCCCTTTCCCAGAATGCCTTTCCTCAATACATGTCTGCCTAGTGGGTTTCTATGTAGTCATCTGAAACTCAGCTTACATCTCTTTCCTCTTCTAGGAAGGACTCAGGGACTGTCTCAGCCCCAGCCGTAAGGAATCTCAGATCCCTGTGGGCCACCCCTGTCTTGTGGGCCACAGTGTGCTGCTCCCCCGTTTGCCTTTCTTTCTCTGGAGCCAGTAGAGCAGGCAATAGGTAGTGGAGTATGCCCCATTCCAGCTGTGCAGTTCAGCTGCCCAGCTATGGACCCCTGTGTATACCTGTAGAGAGGTCTGCTGGGTAGCCCGGGATGCTTTGCAGGCTTGTCGTCGGTACCCTGCTGTGGAAACTGCAGCCTGTCTGTTGTAGCATGCCTCGGAGTGTTGCCCTAGGCCGCTTAGAGAGAAAAGTGAACAGTACAGCTCAAAAGCAGCTCGCAGGTTTAAAGCCTGTCGGGTGTGTTTGGGGCCTTAAAGAGGGGTGTAAGGCACAGGCGAGATTGTTTCAGTTCCTAAGCAGGACTGTGCCTCCTCGTTTATGGTCAGAAAATGAGGGTTACTTACTTGAGACTGACATTCGAAGCCTTGCCCAGGATTGATTCACCCGCAGATAACCGGAAATGTCTTCGTTGGTGGCATGATGGGAGCAGAGTTGCATTGTGTATGTAGTTGTCAGGCTGGCTAGGGAGTCCGGTGGGCTTCAGCTTCTTCCTGGTGCCCGGCCTGCAGGGAGCTAAACACGAGGAGTGAGGGCGGAAGTAGGAAAAGGGCAAGTTTCACCCTTCTTCCAGTGGAGGGGTTAACTCAGTCTTGCCCTGATCTTTAGTGGGCAGTGAGGTGGCCGGACAGTCTGCACACCCCATGCGAACATGGATCTTAGGGTCAGGGTTGATCGTCCAGACACGCGGTATGCCCTAAAACGTGTTACTTGCTTTGGCAGCAGGCTGCCATTTCCCTGCTCCTGTGTACAGTTGAGAGTAAGCGAGCCTTTAATCGAAGGAGAGCAATGGGCGCCTACCCTCCTGTGGCCCTCAGGGCGCACCAGGAGGAAAGCTAGGCCTTCATCTTGAATCGGCCATGTAAACCGCAGAGCTTCATGCCACAGCCCCCGTGATGGCGTGCGTTTGTGTCGCTCACAGGAGGCCAGAGCAAACTCCTTTTTAAGCCAGACCTCACTCTGGAGGAAGTGCAGGCAGAGAACCCCAAAGTGTCCAGGGGCCGCTACCGTCCTGAGGAATGTAAGGCTCTGCAGCGGGTCGCCATCCTCATTCCCCACCGGAACAGGGAGAAGCACCTGGTCTACCTGCTGGAGCACCTGCACCCCTTCCTGCAGCGGCAGCAGCTGGATTACGGTGTCTACATCATCCACCAGGTGAGTGGGGCGGGGCGGGGGGGGCCTGGAGTCCGAGGACACGGCCCCATGCCCATTTGTTTTGGGTGAAAGGATCGTCATCAGGAGAATGTTCTTCGCTCACTTACCCTGGAAGAGAGCAGAGGGGATTCTGATGCTGAAAGCAGAGCCACCGGACCAAGCTCTGGGGAATGGTATTGTCCTAACTTAAGAGCCTGTTTCTGAGAGCCCTCCCACATTAGCGGGCGCTGGCACGCATGCGCCCCTGACCTCACTTCTGGGTCGACTGTGTGTTACACGGTGTAACAAGCTTGGGCTTCTGCCTGTTGTCATTGAATGAGGCTGTGCGGCAGAGAACTCGTGAGTGATTTCATAGAGTGCCAAGTGGGTGCTGCCAGCGACTTCTGTGCTCTCCAATCATCCGGCCTTTAATTCCACCACTACTCACCATCTCAAACAGATGAGGTTTTATGTTCACTTTCTTGACTCACTCCGTTGGCTTCCAGAAACAGTTAGGAACAGCGTGTAACCAGCCACAGGCTGCCTTGGAAGAATTCAAGTCAATCAGTGGTGGGTGACTAAACATACCTCAATTTGGCATTAAAATGTATTAAAGGAAAAAAAAAATAGAACATCAGTTTAAACATCTGTGTCTGAGCTTTTTTGTTTTTTATTTAAAAAAAAAATTTTTTTTTTAAATTTTGAGACAGGGTTTCTCAGTGTAGCCTTGGTTGTCCTGGACTAGCTTTGTAGACTAGGCTGGCCTCGAACTCATGGCAATCCGCCTTCTTCTGCCTCCCAGAGTGCTGGGACTACAGGTGTGCACATACCCCTGTGTTTAAGCTTTTTAATATCATCATGGGCAATTCAAATAGTGCCCGTCCTTATAAGCTCCAATAAGAATGTGGGCAAGATTATTAACTGTTTACTTAATATCGGATGTAGTGGATGATACCAACTTTAGGTAGAATTGACAGCTAATGGGTTCTCCTGTGTAGTGCATACTTTATGAGATACCTCATAAAGGTATTCTTTATAACCCTCATAAAGGGTTCTTATACAGTATCTCTGTGTTCAGTTTTTAGGACTTGAAATAAAGTTTGGAGGTTCTTTTTTTTAAGATTTATTTCTATTTTAGGTATGTGAATACTTGCCTGCATGTATGTAGCTGTACCGTTGTGTATAACTGGTACCAGCAAGGTCAGGAGAGGGTGCTGGATTCTTTGGAACTTGACCTACAGACAGTTGTGAGCCAACACGTGGGTACTGGGAACCAGACCCTCTATAACAGCAGCTGTTGCTCTTAACCATTGAGCCATCTTTCCTATAGCTTCTTGTTTGTTTGTTGAACAGGGTCTTTTGTAGCAGAGGCTTGCCTGGAACACAACCAAGGATCTTCAATTTCTCATCCTCCTGCCTCTACTTCTCAAACATTGGGACTGCAGGTTGAACTCAGGGCTTTCTGGGTGCTGGCAAGTATCTCCAGCCCACCCACTTTGCTTTAGAATTAATGTTGTATTTAGCATCATCGGTTAAAATGGATTTATGGAGTCTGAGTTCTTATTCAGGATGGTAGCTACTAGAATATGGTACTGTCTTTGGTTTGTTTTCTTTTTCAAAAGATTACTCGTGTGTGCGTGCATGTATGCTTGCAGGTGCACGGGTGAATGATGACACAAGTTGATTGTCATCTTCTACCTGTTGAGCCCGTGTCGCTCTTACTGTTTCTGTTGTTGTGTACTCCACGTTAGATCGTCTGAGGGCATCCAGGCATTCCTCCTGTTTCTACCTCTCCTCTTACCACAGGAATGTTGGGGTTACCTGTTTTTCCCCTCGTCTGGCTTTTTCTTTCTTTAGTTGGCTCAGCCATTGGTTGGCCACTTCCACAGGTTGTGTGGCACCTTTCCCCCGGCACATCTTATGGGCAGGACAGGATTATCGGTCAAAGGTTTTGTGTGGGTGGCTGGTTTTCCCATCCCTCCATTGGAAGCCTTGCCTGGTTACAGAATAATCTTTTTTTTTTTTTTTTTAATGTGAGTTCGGGCGTTGAACCCACATTGTTAGGCATATATGGCAGTCTCTCAAGACTCCCTTTTTTTTCCTCCTGCTCCTCTTCCTTTCATCTTCCTGCTTCCCCACCTCAAACCCCCCAGACAGGGTAGCCTGAAACTCTCTGTCCTCCTGCCTCTGCCTCTGGCAAGTCCTGAGATCATAAACATGTGCCTGTTATGTGTACGAACAGAAACATATCAACTTTTGCTACACTTTCAGGAAAGTGCTGTGGTAACTTCTAAGAATTGCTTACAATCTTGTTATGATAAGCTGTCAAGTCAGACTTTATTCTTGCAGAATTCAATTAACCTTGAACAAAGTTATGCTGAAAAGTCTTTGGGTCCTATTGCACATATGGTGTTGATATTTCAGGCCATGTAGTCTTCAGATCCTTTCGTGAGGCCACTGTGAGGAAGAGCCTCTGCCATTAGTGTTGTAACAGGAGTTTCTTAAGCCATTTTCAAGAAACTTTTAAGTAGCGTAGAAGTATTAGCAACAACCTTCTCTGTTGACAGGTCACAATTTTTTGGTCCTTCCTGACAAGCTCTTAGCTTAGTCTCTTGGAAGTTCAGTATCGGTGTATAAGGTTAGCTGGAGATGCGTCCAGTGGTGACAGGAAAGCAGTGACACTAATTGATGTGACAGGTACATTTAAGAGGCTTTGTACAAAGACTCACAGCCAAACTTTGGGCAGAGTGCAGGGAGTCTTATGGAAGAAGGGGGGACAGGAGCTCCACAAGGAGAGCAACAAAGCCAAGATATCTGGGCCCAAGAGGGGCTGCAGAGACTGATGCACCAACCAAGGACCACAGATGGAGACGACCTAGACTCCCTGCTCAGATATAGCCCATGGGCAGCTCAGTCTCCAAGTGAGTCCTCTCATACGGGAAGCAGGGACAGTCTCTGACATGGACTCTGTTTCCTGCGCTTTGATTACTTCCCCCTGGTGACGTAGCCTTACCAGACACAGAGGAAGAGGATCCCGGCAGGCTTGATGAGACTTGATAGGCTAGGGTCAGATAGCAGGGGAGGAGGACTTCCCGTTTCAGTGGACTAGAGGAGGGGGAGGAGGTAAGAGGGAAGGGGGATGGAACTGGAGAAGATGAGTGAGGGGGCTACAATCAGGATACAAAGTGAGTAAATTTTAAAAATAAAGAAAAGGAGGTTTTGTAGTTTCGTATGGGTTAATAAAGGCACTTTAAAAATTGAGTTTAGAAGAGCACTTGACAGGAGCTCCTGCCTCTAAGGAAATTAAGTGGTGCCCAATTAGAGTTGCTTTATTTTTATTTGTATTTTTAAACCACATTACATTTGTGTGTGTGTGTGCTAAAATACCTCATACTGTTCTTTTCATTTTTTAAAAACGATCTTGGTAACCTTTGAGTGGACCGTTTGGTAGTAAGTATGCAGGCTGGGGTGTGGAGAAATGACTCAGCAGTTAAGACCACATCATCTCTGGCAGACGACCAAGCTCAGATCCTTGTACTCACTTCCAGCAGCTCACAACTGCCTGTCACTCCAGCTCTAGGGGACCTGATGCTCTCTTCTGTCCTCAGAGGCTACTTACACCCATGTAGCATATATTCACATGGGCACGCAAACACACACACACACACACACACACACACACACACACACAGAGAGAGAAATAAAATAGTTCTTAAAAAATTAGGATGTTGTCTGACTTGGTATGAGGGCTCATGCTGTTATCCCAAATGTTATGCATTTGGGAGTCTGAGGGCAGGAGAATTGCTCTGAGTTCTCAGCCAGCTTGGAGAAATGTCTCAAACACAAAAACTAAGAAACTTTACTCTCATGCAACCGATCTACGGAACTTTTTAGTCTTCTTAAATAAATTATCCACCATCAGACAGCTTGCCAGACTCAAGGAGATGGTTCTAAATTATAGACTATAAACGTGCGTTAAACACAAAGCCAAAATGGACCGGTCTTTTGTTTTCCTCGCCATTTCCTCTGTTAGAGCCCAGTGTATGTTGTCCTGTGAATAAACAAAGGTAATATAACCCTCTTCTAAATGGGAGTGAAGGGGAGACCGCGTGAGTGCCTTTCCCCTGGTGCTCTTTTCATTTTACTTTTCGTCCTTGACAGACTGGAAGTAAGAAGTTTAATCGCGCCAAACTCCTGAATGTGGGCTATCTGGAAGCTCTCAAGGAGGAGAACTGGGACTGCTTCATTTTCCACGATGTGGACTTGGTGCCTGAGAATGACTTCAACCTTTATACGTGCGGCGATCAGCCCAAGCACCTGGTGGTTGGCAGAAACAGCACCGGCTACAGGTAAGGCAGCTCCGGCCGTGCAGCGCATTTTACTGTGATCAAGGCTATGGTGTGTTCAGAGAGAGTGAGGGAAGCAAGAAATGGGGGAAACCAGCCTATTTTTCCTTAATGTGTAGAACAGCAACTAACGGATGAAATAAGGAAAAGAAAAGGTCTCTCAAAACCTTGGCAGGAAACACAAAGACAGCAGGAAAATACAAGACGGAGAGTGTAATCCGATGGTTGTGGTGGGCTAACCCTGTGGTTCCTGAGGTGGGCCCTTCCTGAGGTGTCTGTGGTGGGTTCCCCTGAGGTGTCTGTGGTGGGCCCTGACAGGCTTTCCTACACAGTAGAATTCCAGTAACCTGCCATTGCATCCTGATTTCCTCTACTGGACAATGGAATGGCTCCAGCTAGGCCTATGTTTGGACATCTCATTTCTTTAGGCTATCTTGTGTGGCTGCACACATCCACCTTACTAATCTGCTTGGGAACCAGGATATCCAGGACCAGTTCCTTTCTTTCAAGGCCACCCTGGGAAATGCCAGCATCCCTTCACTCCTCTCTGCTTCTGTGCCCCAAGAGAAACAGATGATTTCTAATGTGTTTTATGCCAGCTCCTAGTCAACTACAACTGATGTCGAAATAGCGATTGAGGTGACCTTTAGATAAACGAAGCTGAAGGTATGCACACTTCCCTGTCCGCTTCCTCCAAGCCCTGCCATTCGTGGGTAGTTATGACACTAGGCTAGGGGCCAGGAGGACAGTTGGAAGAGGCGGAGCTAGTACAGGAATGAGGAGACCGGAAGCTCCTAGGGAAACGCATTAATCTGCAAACACAGCTGTAAGCTGTTAGTTAGGAAGGAGGGAGAGGAAGTCTGCCTGAAACTGAAACTAATCCGTGAAATAGGGTGGGAGACTGCCAGAGCTTGTACAGTGTCTCTCGACACCTTCCTTGTTCTTTGCTTCCATGTTGACCTTGCAATGTAGGTCTTTCGCTTTGGACTACTTACATGAATTCTTTTGTAACTCTCATGGGAATATCTCTCCCGGGGCGAGGGCGTAACCCACATCTGCCCCTTCCTTACGAGGTCCCTGGGACAAACCAAAGTTTGATTCTACCAAAGTTCACCCTGAGGAGCAACGTGTTTCTTTAGGTGTGTTACTTACAGAGCATGCGTGGGAAGCTGCTGGGTAGGAGCATGCGTGACCCTATAGCAAGCAGCCTTCCCGGAAGGCCTGCCGTCAGCGTGGGGGGCAGCTTCCATGCCCACATAGATGGAGGTCCTTTGGGTTAACCTTCCCTAGCCTATATGATTTAGCCTCCCCAGACTTCAAGGCCCTGTGCAGTTAGGGCATTTCATACGCAAGGTTGGGAGGAGTAGCTAGAACCAGAGGAAAGGGTCCAGTGATCCTCTCTGCGCCCTCCTTGTATGAGGAAATGTCAACAGTTCACATGCCCAATTGGGACTGACTTTTAAACTCTTACCTCAAAGCTTCTTCTTCCTTTTGAGCAGTTACACAGGATGGTTTAAGGTCAGGCCTTGGGCTGAGAGGTTAGACTGTATCATTGTGTTAACCTGGCCGTCAGAGGGCAGAGATAATTGCCCATCCGTGCTGGAACAGATTTTGATTTATACTCTGGTGTCACCATCAGATCCTGTGTACGCTAAGAGATGGCCTGTGGGTGGGGAGATGGCTCAGCCGTTAAAGGCTAGGCTCACAACCATAAATATAAGAGATGGCCCGTGCTTGAATCTTGCTCTTTAACTTGTCCTTGCATTTGCCAGATTTTGCTGCTGTTCCCAGACATCGCCAGCAAGCCTTTGCCTCCTTGCATAATTGAATATGCTTATCTTTTGACTTAAACACAAGCTCTGAGGAAAATTGTGGGCCTCTTTCAGAAACCAAAAAGAGTCTTGTTGAAAGGCCAGTGTGTGTGTTTGAACGTTGATGGAAGTTAAACAGGAAGCCCTTACAATATGCAAATTCTCTACCACTGAGTTGTTCTTGTCCTGTCTTTTCAATCTCTTCAGACTTAGATTTTTACTTCGGTCCTGATGCTTTATTTAAATTTTCTGTCTTACTATCTGCATCATGCACATCTCTTTTGTGAATGTGTGTGTGTGTGTGTGTGTGTGTGTGTGTGTGTGGCCGGGGAGATACAGGCCTTCTGTCTTCTTACTTTTGCTGTCCCGGGCAATGTTCTGTCGATGGCTGGCAATTTCAGTTGCAGGGACTTAGAGCCTTCTGCTGGCAGCTCCATATCTTCGTGTCATGAAACACCAATGCGCTTCAGCTGCTTCACCCTTGCAACAGCCCTGTGGGTGTGCATATAAGAACTGTTTTCACCCACAATCACAAAGAGGAAGAGGGAGGATGCTGGCTGGATGTTCTCTGGGCCTTTTAGGAGATATGGACTCGTTCCTTTTGCCACATGCATGTGAAGCTACAGGAAGGGTGACGTTGCACACATCAAGGGGATGAGCACTGTTCAAAAAGGAATGCCCCGTAAGTGTTCCCATGCAAAACCGAAGGGTCTGTAGCATTACCCAGCATGCTGTGGGCATCACTGTAAAAAAAGTAAGTCAAGGGCAACATTCTTGCCAAGAGATTTAATGTGTGGACTGAACACGTCAAGCACTGTCAGAGCCAGGACAGCTTCCTGAAGGTGCCTGGGTTTAGCTGAAGCGCCGACCTGCTCCCCTCAGAGCTGAGCACCTCTGGGCACTTTGGGAGGATTGACCGGAAGGAGCCTGAGCTGCTGGAGCCCATTCTGTATGAATCCATCATGGCTTAATGTGCAAAAAAAGGAATAAATGGCCTGGACTGTAAACACAAAAGGAACAAACAAAAGGGAAATGCTTTTACTTGCCATGCATTCAGTGGGAGGAAGTTTAAGCAACTTGCCCAAGTGTTTCAGACTCATGGTGAGTTTCACTGCCAAGAATCCCTCTGTGCAGGCCCCGTTTCTCCAAGGACTCCATTGCAACTGTATGTCTACATTTTCCTCATTCTGGGGACCTTGCAGCCCTTTAAAATATACATATTTTATGTATACATAAACTCGCCCGAGGGCCACTTAAAATGTGCTTTTCCAGAAAACAGGGACTGAAAGAGAAAGTCAATAAACACAGAGACATTTGCTGGGCAGCGATGGTGAGAGCAGTTCTGTAGGTCTCCCTGGAGTCATCTACTGCTCCTCCCGGCAACAAAGCTTCTCCCAGTGCTCCTTACCCTGTGCTCCTCCGTACCAAGTTCTCACCCGCAGATCCTCCCTCATCTGCAGATTGGGTCCTCCCAGGCTGTGCTCCCCTTACTGTGTCTGGCAGTGACTCTGTCCTAAGAACTCTGTGGTTGTTCGCTTCAGAGCTCTAGGAGGGAAGGCCCCTTGTAGTCCTGTGCTCAGCCAGCTGTGTGGAGCATCGGGGGCGGTGGTATTGGCAGTCCCCTCCAGAGCATGCATGCTGGGTCTCTCATGAGGACTGCTCTTTGGTGCCTGGAAGGTTATATGTGGCTGCTGTTTCTTTCCACAGGGCCCTGATGTAGCTGCTTCTTCGGTAGTTAAGCGTCCCTTCCTTATTTACTAGACTCTGGTAGCCTTGGACACAGGTCACTGCTAGGAAATGGTAGGAACAGCTGTGTTCTAAATATTTTAATTTCCTTTTGTTGGTTTTAGGCTGATAAATGCCACTCCCCAGGATTTTAGGTGCACGCAGATAATTGTGATGGTCAGTCTTGCTCATTATTAGACTAAGAGTGCCCATGAGGTCAGTCAGGAATACCTCAGGGCTGCATGGGAGGGCATCTCCACAGACAGGTCATGAAGGTTCTGACCAAACCAGTGACTGAATGATGGGTTTGTAATGTGATGGTGTTAATGGGAAGGGGTGGATGTTTTCAGAGATGGGGTTTACTTGGAGGAAGTAGGTCACTAGAAGTGTGTTCTTGGGGGCTGTATCTTGTCCTGTTCCCCTTCCTCATCTTTGTATCTTAGCAGTCATGAAGTAAGTAGCTTTCTCTAGTGACCATATCTTTTCCACCATGAAATTCTCACTTGCCACAGGCCAGAAAGCAATAGAGCCAGCTGGCTATGGATTGAAACTCTAAGCCAAGATACAATTTTCCTCCTTCAAAATTGTTTCTTTCAGATATTTGTCATGAGTATAACCTGATTAACATAACTGAATGGTTCTAGTATGGCACACATAGGGTCAGTGTTATGATATAAATATTACACGCCGCACCACAGGTGTGCTACAAAGAAGTTTATTATGGGAAAGGCGAGACAGAGACAGACAGTGTGCAGGAGCATAAGAGAAAAGAGAATACAGAGTGGGGAGGGAGACAGATGGAGACTCAGGGACAGACAGCAGAGAGTGAGGTGGCAGGCTCACCCCTTTTGATCTGGCTTCCTGCAGGTGATGACATCAGGTTGCTAAGCAGCCTGGGGAGGGGGTGCCTACCTGGCAACAGTCACTAGTTTGTACTAGGAGTATAGAAGCTACTCAACCTCAGAGTAGCTTTGGAGATGCCACTTGTTAGGTGGAAAATGTCTACAGTGTACTGAGTCTGTCTTCCTTCCCTCCCTCCCTCCTTCCCTCCCTTCTTTCTTTCTTTCCTTTCTCTCTCTCTCTCTTTCTCTCTCTCTCTCTCTCTTTCTTCTTCTGGTTAGAAAATGTCAGTATTTAGTTGACCTAGACATTTAAAACTGAAGTCAGTTAAAGTTAGAAATCCTCTCTGTGTGCTCACGTGGTTCTGTTGGGTAGCCCTCTCCACCTGCAGTCCAAAGGGCGCCAGAGCTATGTTAAGGGTTAGCCTTATCTCAGCTTGTGGACAGGTCACTAGAATGCAGAAGAAACCTTTCCGGAAGGTACTCTCTATTTTCCTCTCTTTCATGTCAGTCTGAGCAGTGGTTCCTCAGATGCTCAACTCTTGCTCGTTCTGCTGTTGTCCAGTGATGTCTCCTACTCTGACACCCTCAAGTGCTCACAGCTGCCGCAGCATTATCTGTAGCCAGAGGTGTCTTGTGAGCTTGGACACTGCGTCCTTTGCTTAGGAATGCCTCATATTTAGCCTATCTAAGAATAATTGACTCTTGCCCTCAAAACCATATTATTTTCTTCACAGTCAGTTTTCGTGAAGGTCACTGTATTTCATATAGTTGCCCAAGCCAGGATAGTGGGGTGCAGTGTTGAGTTCTGTAGAAAACGAACTCAGAGATGGAGATTTGCAGAGTGAGCACACCCAAAGTATGAATGGGAAATGCCTCCTGATTTACACCTCTTCACCCCCCAAGAGAGAAAAAGCTAGGGGGAAAAAGTATATTCCTCGTGACACTCATTCATGCTGAACATGGTTACAACCCAGAATCCTCCCTTGCCTGGGGCCCTTAGTAGCCTTTCCATGGGATGAAATCTCTGACTGACATTTGAAGCAGTAATCCATGCTCAGGTATCTTTACAGAATACCAAGGTTACCAATAACAGATATGTGGGGTCACCTTGCCTAGTGGGTTCACCTTTTTTAGTGGTGTCAGCAGCAGATCAAAGGCCAGGAGTCGAGGGAGTAGAGGGAGGCGGCCATGAGACAAGAGTAAATGGATAAAATGGACGGAAGTGTACCGTCTCCCGTGTCCTGGAATGCCACCCCCCGAAACCAGAGCTAGCTAGAATGTCCTCGGAGCACAAAGGGGGCTTTGTGCTAAACATCATCACCTCTCTCTCTTCTCTTTTTGCTCCAGGTTACGATACAGTAAATATTTTGGGGGCGTTACTGCCCTCAGCAGAGAACAGTTTTTCAAGGTGAATGGATTCTCTAACAACTACTGGGGCTGGGGAGGAGAAGACGATGACCTCAGACTCAGGTGATCAACAGAGAAGGGGCTCTGCTTTCAGTGGTGACCCCGGAACCCTGTGCTTATGTGTAGTTCCTGTAAGGGCCAGGCTGGCTGGTCATAAGGCTGACGAGTTGGGCTTACAGGGTGGCAGGGTTTGAGGGGAGGGCAGAATGACCTAAATTGTTCTTCGTCAGGGGAAGCGTAGAAACCAGAGAGGATCGTCGTTGCCGAGTTTGGGGTTCAGAAGTGTTGGTGGGGCCCTTGGGTACAACCGGTGAACGGGAAGTCCCAGAGGTTGTCTTTGAGACTTTCACTCTGAGGACAGGCCTTTGAAACGTCTCATGCTTTTCCTCAGACCCCTGGGGCCTCTGTTGCTGTTCCCAGCATGTAGAGCGGAGTGCTGTGTCCTCAAGGGGGGCTGTGTGCACCTTTTTGTGGGAGCTTTCTGACTTGGAGGGCTCGCTCTGGGCTGCTGGTATTACTCCTGGATTCCCTCAGACAGCTTTCTGCTCTGGAGAACTGAGAGGAACTTCTCAGGATGCCTAGCCTCCACTTTTACGTCCCTCTTCAGAACGTGTGCGTGTGTGTGTGTATGTGTGTGTGTGTGTGTGTGTGTGTGTGTGTGTGTGTGTGTGTCTTGGTGGTAAAGATGGTTCAAACATGGCCTGTAGGTCAGAGTTGTGATAACAAAGGCCTCCTGGCAGTCAGAGGCACTTTTTCCTCTTCCTGCTGCTTCTTAGAAAGTAGGTACTAGGCTGGAGTTCTGAGTTAATAGTTGTGTTACTGTCAGTCTCCCACTAGGCTGGTGTAAAGGAGCTGAAGGCCTCAGGATGGTCCGTCTTGTTCCCTTTGGGCACAGAGCCTTTGGCAATGTTTCTGAAAGAGGGAGATACTCCTGCCCAAGGGCTCCATGGCACTCACCGCTTCAGCAGTCACAATCCACAGTCACTCAGGCTGCTGATCACACAGATTCAGGGACAGGGAGAGCTAGAGGGAGCCAGCACTCTCTTCTCCCCCAAGTCCATGGCACTACCTAGCTAGGCTAAAGAGTAGACAGTTGCTATGGTTGCATACCATTGCTGTCTCCTTTCCAGCTGTCCCTCAGCTTCAAGGGAGAGAGGAACCCAAAGTTTTGCTTTCATTTGATAAGTGTCAGCAGTGGTGGGAGCGGCGCCTTCAGCAGCCTCAAGAGTTCTTCTCAGAGATCTCTGAAAGAACTTCAGGACAAGCCAGTAGGAAGCAGAACTGGAATTTATTTAAAGGCATTTTTAAAATCTACAATGAGTGCAACCATTCACAGAAACAGAGGATTTTTTTGTGGGGTAAAGAATAAGATACACCCACAGGTAGATGTGGGCTTCTCCAGGGGAAATTATGTTTCATTGTCTTACATGGCTCGTACATGCGCACACATGTATACAGACTTGAACCTGTGGATTTCTAAGATAGATTGCTTAAAGGGTGTAAATTACAAAAACGTTTAAATTTTTTTTAATATTGTGTGTGTGTGTGTGTGATTTTCTTTTTTGTTGCAGATGGTTCTTTCTGAGTACTCAATGGTAGGTAAATGGGATAGATTTTAAAATAAACTTCATTTCTTCCCCCCTAGGGTTGAGCTCCATAAGATGAAAATATCGAGGCCCAAGCCCGATGTGGGTAAATACACCATGATCTTCCACACCAGAGACAAAGGCAACGAGGTGAACGTGGACCGGTAAGCCCTGGATTCCCATACCTGGCATCCATCTGGGTATTGACTCTCCTGTGAGGCTAACATACCATTGCTGAACTGACCACATGAGCCCGTTCACTTTGCTAAAAGCTTTTTATGAAGGAGCTTTTAATGTAGAACCTAAAGCAAGGCAGACTAATACATACACCCCTTATTTCTGTGATTGTAAACTCCTGGCTTCTCTTCTGCTTTCTCCCACTTTTTCTTCTGCCCACTGGATTCTTTTGTTTGTTCGTTTTGTTTTGTTTTGCTTTTTTTGAGACAGGGTTTCTCTGTGTAGCTTTGGCTGTCCTGGCCTTGCTTTGTAGACCAGGCTGCCCTTGAACTCACAGAGATCTGACTGCCTCTGCCTCCCTGAGTGCCAGGATTAACGGCGTGTGCCACCGCGTCCAGCTTGCCCACTGGATTCTTTACCATAGCATCTGTTTTACTATCTAAGTAGTTGACTTTAGCCTCAGTGTCCTACTGCCTCACCTTCTGAGTGCTGGGAGTACAGGTGTGAGCCACCATGCTGTACCCTTTCTCTTTCTTATCTTTTTCCTTATAGTTTGTTTGTTGAACACATGAGGTCACAGAATCACGCTTTTAATGGATTTTTGCTAATTGGCCTCTGTTGATTTGATAATTATAATATATATGAGCACCTGTTTCTCATTGCCTAAAGAAGGGTTGCAAGGCTGTAATACCCCGATTCCATCATTCCATCTTCATTTATTGAGTCTCTTTACAAAAAGAGATGTTCTCTCTTCATCTGTCTGAGCACCTTGGGGTATAGTTCCTATAGGAAAGGCAGACCGAAGTGTGAGAGCCAAGCGCTGGTGGATCGTTTTTTAGAATAACAACCTGCTCTCCCTGAGCATCTTTTGGTTTGTAGTTCACGTTTGTTTTGATAAGAATGTGGTCTCAACTGATGTACCAACCAAGGACCATGCATGGAGAGGACCTAGACCTTCTTCTTAGATGTCACCAATAGGGCAGCTCAGTCTCCATGTGGGTGCCCGAGTAAGGGGAACAGGGGCTGTTTCTGATATGAACTCATTTGCCTGCTCTTTGATCACCTCCCCTTGGTGATGTGGCCTTGCCAGGCCACAGAGGAAGAGGATCCAGGCAGTCCTGATGAGACTTGATAAGCTAGGGTCAGGTGAGGAGGACTCCCCCTTTCATTGGACTAGGGAAAGAGGATTGGGGGGAAAAGGAGTGAGGGTGGGAATAGAAGATGAGGGAAGGGGTTTCAATCAGAATATAAAATGAATAAATTGAAAAAAAAATAACAAAAACAATGTGATCTCGACTTTGATCATCTGGAGCTTTTAAAGTTGGCTCTAAGGTCCCGAAGATGTTGTCACGGCAGTCTTTGGGAGCTTCCTGCTCTGTGCTCTGAGGGAAGCTGATGTCCCAGCCTTGTCCTCTCCTCTCCTGCCCAGCTCTAGCCCTTTCACTGTGGAACTCCAGCAGATAAACTTATGTGTATGTGGTTCTGATGGAAGAATTTATGGTTTTTGTTCTGAGTTTCTTTCCCTTTGAAAAGCAGTAGTCAAGAATTTTTTTGCTTTTTGTTAGAGGCTACAAGTCTGAAAGAATAGACTTTTCTGTGTCATTCTAGTCTTTATCAACAGAAGTGCATTTTCCTGTTGGTTAATTATTTAATAGTTATAAAATAATTCTTATCTATATATGAAAAGCATGACGCATACCCAGACAGACCCTGTAGGTATGTCCACGTGGCTCCCTAGACTTGTACCTGCCTTTTCACACCCACCCCTGCCCTACGTGACATCCCTAAACTTCATGGTAATTGCTTGTCATGTCATAAAGCTAATTCCTTAGGCTATTTCTTGGTTTTCTTTTTTCCCCCCATATGTTTATATTCCTAAACAAAACAGGAATCAGTTTTGCACATTTCCAGCTTGTGTGTAAGTGAAGTCATGCTGTACTTTTTCTCCTTTGACATTATTTAGCTCAACATGGTGCTTCTGATCTCCACCCATTGTTGTCATTGTCACAGCTGAGCTTCTGGAGTCCTCTTCACTCCAGTGCCCTTTTCTCTCCCCTCTGTTGCTCAGCTCTGGCCACAGAGGTGGCCCATCCTTCCTCAAGTGCATCCTGTTCTCTCGTCTACCTGTGCCCCTTGCCCACATAGTCCTTGCTTAGAGCATCCTTTCCTTCCTTCTTCACTTTGTGAATTTCACGTCTCTTAAGCTACTTGGTGTCCCTCCCTAGACTCTTTCATGAAGTAAGGTGCTTCTTAATTTATCTATCCTCCTGCACACGCATGTGCGCACACACACACAATTTTGAAACTCTTATGAGAGCTATGTACCTTCCTGTCTATAGACAACTTTCTTCTCACAACAGTGGAATGGTTCTCAATCCCCTGATGCTCAGCAAAGGACCCGTTCTGAGTGGGCAGCTCACACTCCTTTTATGTCAGTGTTTCTTGTAATCCCTGTGTGCTGTGATGGGAACCCAATGGAGCCAGTGATCTTCCACTCTTGGTCCAGGGCCTGATGTAGGGTTTGAGCCACAAATGCAAAAGACTATCATGAATGCTTGTTCCGTAAGGAAAACAAGTTGTTTTTTGTTTGTCTGTTTGTTTGGTTTTGGTAATAGGAAATCCAACAGGAATAGTAAATGATAAAGCTTCCTGTGCGACACTTGAGAGCAGGACAAAAAGCAGCGGGGATGCATGTCAGGCTCTCATTTTCATCCTTCTCATTTGCTCCTTTTATCTTTAGGATGAAGCTGTTACAGCAGATGTCACGAGTCTGGAAAACAGACGGCTTATCAAGTTGTTCCTACAAATTGCTCTCTGTGGAACACAATCCCCTCTATGCCAACATCACAGTGGATTTCTGGACTGGTGCATGACCTGGATCTTTTGGTGATGTTCTGGAGAACTGATGATTTGATTGTAATGATTTTGGCCTAGAGACTTCCTTAGTAGCCAACATTAAGAACTCTTTCCAGCTAATTATTAGGCTGAAATTTTTCCGTTCCATGTTTTCTCAGAAGAGCTCTTGGTTATGTAGAATGTAGAACCATCATTGACAAGACAGCTTTCTTAGCTGTTTTGGTCGTGGTGGTGAAGTTGTAATTCACACACTTGAAGGACCACTAAAGAAAAAGGATGCGATGAAGGCAACCTGAGAACTGTGTCCTCAGAGGACTGACTTCAGCAATGCAGTGTGAGATTGAAGAATGGGGAGTAGAATTCCCAAGTGTCTTAGAGAACCAGAATTGCCAGGTCTAAGACAGAGAGGTACTAAGATGTGTTTCTGTTACTCATGACCCACTGTGAAGTGGTGGATTCCAGATGTGAAGAAAGCCATAAGAGAGGGGCACAGAGTCAAGAATCAGATGCCACGAACTTGACAATGAAGAGGTGGCTAAGGACAGAGTGTGGCGTGAACTGTCAGTGGTGCCTGTGCCGGCTGCTGCTACCCAACCTCCATGGTGGCTGCTTTCTCATCAGAAACACCTTCTGGTCTCTGGCCACCTGACCCTGAATGTACCCTGCCTCCTCAGAGGCACTTGCCAGTAATAGCCCACCAGAGAACACACCCTCGACTAGTTTTTAAAGCATTTTTATAAAATAATTTTGTACATGTAGGCTATGAATGAGCAGTTTATAAGCTACATAAACTGATAATACATCTATAGAGTATCTCTGTAGTAAAATATGAAAAATCTTCCGGTTCTTGGTCTTTTTTTTTTTTTTTTTTTTAACTGTTAATTTGGGCCAACGGTTTATTCCTTTCTGTGCCGACAATCTTAAACATCTTCAAAGCAGAACAGTGCACTGGAGAGATGTGCCAGAAGTTAAGGGCATGTACTGCTCTTGCAGAGGACTTGGATTCGTAAGCTACCCCCTCAAGGGTACCCTCCAGGGGTAGCTTACGAGTGCCAGCTTCAGGAGATCCTATGCGTCTGGCCTCTGTGGCTCCTGGACACACATGTGTACACCCATACACACAATAATAAAAAGAAATCTTTCTACAAGTAGAACTAATTAGGCATAGCACCCCATTCTCTTTCTTCTGGCACGCTCCTCTGTTAGTGTCTATACCATCCATGTACAGCCAACTGTCCCAGGCCTATTCCCTGGCCTCTCGGAGTTCTTAATCTTTTCGTTCCTCCGTGTCCCCTCCCCCAGTCAGAAGTGGGAAGCATGGGGCTTTGGGAGTACACCTGGCTGGTTAGCACTCACGCACTGTGCAGGTGGCCTTCGAAGGGAAAGGGCGCTTACAGAGGCAGGGTGTAGGTTTAGGGGGGCAGGGCTTATCACTTGTTATAAGTGTTGTTACCACTTGTTATAATAATGTTGGGGTGTGGTACTTACAGGGTAGCTGGAGAGATTAGAGAGAGGAGGCCCGAGTACTGCTGAGCTTCCTGGGGAGCAGGGCAAAGGTAGTGGGGAAAGAGAAGGAAGGCAGTGGAAGCTATTCTGTTACTGAGTCAGAAGAATGGTGGGAATAGTTCATTTGCTGGGGTGAATGGATGGACCCATAACTAACTCAGATGTTCTTAAAAGTTGTGTGGCTGTGCCCCAAGGCCTCTCAATCCGTCTTTATGTGACTCCATCGACACTAGACTCAGTTGGTAAGTGTAAATTATATCTAATCCTGACCAAAGAGCAGGAGGATTTGGAGTGAACACCACCCAACAAGGAAGGAGAATTTGAAAGGACATTTTTATAGGCTTGGCAGGTTTGCTCAGAGCTAGTCTGGTTTATCAATAACTCAGTAGATGAAGTAAATGGTGAATTTTTCTCATTTAACAAAACCATACTCAGGCTTTTCTTATTTTCTTGCTAAACCTTATAAAGGACATTTTGTTCCTGGGAGATTTGGTAATGTCATATGTTAATGAAAAGGCCTCCCCCACTTCCCTTCTTTACTCAGAACCTTTGGTGCTTCATGTCATTTCCTTTGATGATGAGAATCTGAAGGCCGGAGGCAGAGGGTCTCTGAAAGTGGTTGGGGAGGGCAACAGAAAAGAACGCTGTGTTATAGGATTTGAGACTTTCTTTTCTTTCTTTCTTTTTCAAAAGCTTAACTTTTTAATTGTTTAAATAAATTTGAAAATATACAGAATTAATCCAACAAGTATCACTCACCTCCCTCCCAGATTTACTGAACACATCACATTTTCTTTGGAAAGTTTTAGAAAGCCAGTAAAGTTTGCTTGAATCTTCTCTGTGAAACCTAGCTCGCCCCACATGCTATCACCCTGGAGCCCAGCATATAACAATCACGCTGAAGCTGAGGTCTGTCTGCTCTACTCACTGACATTTTTATACTTTAAAAATTTTTATTTATTTTACATCTGGACTGAAGTTTCCCCTCTCTTTCTAGCCCCTCAGCCTCCCTCCCCACATCCACTCCTCCTTTTCTCTTCAGAAAAGGGCTGGCCTTGATGGATATCAACCAGCCATGGCATAGCGAGCTGCAGTAAGACTGGGCAGGTCTTTTTATTAAGGCTAGACAACACAGTCCAGTTAGGGGAAAGGGTCCCAAAGGCAGGCAACAGAGTCAGAGACAGTCCCTGCCCCCACTGTTTGGAGTCTCAAAAGAACACCACACCACACAACTTTAACATGTGCAGAGGGCTTAGGTCAGTCCTGTGCAGGCTCCCTGGTTGGTGGTTCAGTCTCTGTGGGTTTCCCGTGGGTCCAAGTTTTCTTGTGGTGTCCTTGACCCCTCTGGCTCCTATAATCTTTCCTCCCCCTGTTCCACAGGATTCCCCAAACTCTGCCTAATATTTGGCTGTGGGTCTCTGCATCTGTTTCTATCAGTTACTGGGTGAAGCCTCTTTGATGACAATTGGGATAGATGCCAGTCTATGAGTATTGCAGAATTTCATAGGAATCATTGCATTGACTCCCCCCCCCCCCATTTGTGTTTGGTTCTATTGTGGGTCTCTGGGTTATTCAGCTTCTGGATCCTGGCCCTCCAGGCAGTGTCAGGGGTGGGTTCCCTCTCCTGCCATGGAGAGGGAACAAGCTGGACCAGTCATTGGTCAGCCACCTTCATGATTTCTGCTCCACCTCTATACCAGCATACTTTGTAAGCAAGATAAATTATAGGCTGATGGTTTTGTGGCTAGGTTGGTGTCCCAGTCCCTTCATTGGAAGTCTTGCCTGGTTTCAGAAGATGGCCAGTTCAGGCTCCTTAGTCCGCATTGCTAGGAGCCCTAGCTAGGATCATCTTTATTGGTTCCTAGGAGTTTCCATTGCCCTAAGTTTCTAGCCCATTCTGGAGAAGGCCCTGATTCCAGTTGTTTCTCCCAATGCTCTCTTCCTCCGTCCTACCCAGATCAAATCTCTCCTGTTTTTATACCTCCCACGCCCAGCCAGTCCACTCTCATCGTTTATTCTATTTCCTCTTCTCAGTGAGATTCACATGATCCCATCCCCTTGGGCCCTCCTTGTTACCCAGCTTCTTTGGGAGCCTTGGTTTCTCAATGGAAGCAGAATATCGCTAATGCCAGATAGAAACTTCCTGTGTTTTGTTGTTGGTCTTAGGCGTCGTTAACAAAATGCTGAGAACCGTTGACATAGCCCTTTTGACTTCTCTTCAGCTAATTCTTTCAGCTAGTAAATTGTACAAGTCATCTCAATGACTTCTTAATAAATTTTGTGAGGTGCAAGATAATATTTTGGGACCTTCATGCCATCCTTGTGCCATTTGATAGTGCAGGCGGTTCAAGGTCTAGTGAAAGGCCAGAATCCTGTGGTGCCTACTTGCTAACTGCTGTCATTTACCCATCTCCAGCTGGTTTCAAAGGAGCCCAGTCCCCAGTTCCTGCCTGTGTATTCAGTCACAGTCCTGACTGTCCCATAACACCACACATTTTGAACGGTAATGGTAGAGATGCCCACTGTGCCACGTTTGCCAAGATCTATATGAGTGCTGGGTGTTTGGACACTGCAGTTCCCTGTGGTCACAGGGAAAACCTGTTACATGGCTTTTAATTGCTTTTTAAATCACTTGGGCTGGCACTCATTTTTATGGTGCTTACAGGTTGTAATGTTTTTATGGAATCTCTTGAGAGTTGAGAGCTTTGTGGGGTTAGGGGGTGAAGACCCACACCTCAGGGCTCATCTCGAGAAATCTCACAGTAGGACAACAGTAGCATCAAGTCCAAACTCATGTCTTCTGACTTCCAGACTGCCATTCCATATAATCTTTGTTGGGGTAGTTTCCCTGAATCTATATCCCTGTGGATGCCTACAGAGATTTGGTATCTTCTCTATCCTAAAAATGACTTTCAAGTGTTAGCTGATCTCCACCCCTGGTGATTCAGCTCTTAACCCCTACACACACTCCTTCCTGTACCCCACTTGGGTATATTTCTTGGAAGTGCCCACATTTCCTGTGAATGGACTTCTGAAGAAGATGAAAGACTTTCTCTAGATTCGAAATTTCCGCTTTCCCAGGTCCTATAGAAGCACAGCCTCTTCCAAGAGCCATGGAAATTTGCTCTAAGATGGAAACTGTTAAGTCTCAAGTTCCCATTTGCCAGGATAGGGAACTTTGTAGTAGTTTGTTTGTAGTATAGGGAACTTTCATGTCTGCTGAGAGAGTCAGACAGGTCTCCAAGGTAAACTCATGGGAGTGGCTCAGAGGTCCCACCTCCTGAATAGACAAAAAGGCCCACCGACAACTGAGCATTCAAATAAATATTGACCCCTGAGTATGCATATGTCTAAGTGTGTAGTTTGGGAGCTTAGAAAAATCAATGAAGGGTAGAATGTAACTGAATGCTTATTATGTATCAATTTCTCTCTCTTTAAAAAAAGGGGGGGAGTGTGTGTGTGTGTGCGTGTGTGTGTGTGTGTGTGTGTGTGTGTACCTGACTGTGCCCAGCATAGGGACTGTGGGTTGGAGGAAGCCTGTGAGAGAGCATCTCCCTTGTGTTGACAGTGCTGCCTCTCTCAAAGACCTTTCTGACTGTCCTTGTTGGATTCGACCTCTTGAGTCTTCAGATAAATGGGCAGGAAACCATTCTCAGCTACCTGTCTGGTTGTTGCTGCCAGCTCTGTAGCCTGTCTCATAAGAGCTGATAAGAAGCTGAGTGAGGTGAGATGAGGAAAGAGACCAGAAAAAGGAGATTCAGATGGAAAGCAATCCTTTATAGCAAGAAGCCAGGATAATGGTTAGTTTCGAACCCCCTCCACTCTCAGCACTGCTTGTCAATAAGACCAGTAGGGGCAGGGCTAGATGGAGGATATCAGTTTTTCAAGTTTATATATTACATAGGTAGATGGGTAGGCTTAGGTTTAGGCTTAGGCTTAGGCTTATGGTTAGAGGGTTAGGGTTAGGTTAGGATTAGAATTTGGGATTAGGGTTAATATTGGGAAGGATAAGGCCAACCAGAGACAGGATGACATTTCTATGTTATTGACATTTCTATGTCAATAAATCTTGTTCCAAAGTTAGCCTGATTGATAGGCAGTTTGGAGGTAATTGGTAATGATAATTGCTGAGAGAAAAAAAAGGGGGGGGGTTTCACAGATTGCATGTCTGTGTCGCTTTTAAACAGAGCAGCCTCCTGCTCCCAAGATCCAAGCCCTCTGCTCCCCTTTCTCATTTTTGGGAGGGCTCAACCGGGCACTGTTGAGCTGGGGCCTAGTATCTGAGGCTTGCCACGCCATTTCCAGTTTTTTCAGGAAGGCTGAAGAGTTTTCTCGAAGAAAGAATCCTGGGGCTTCAGGGAAAAGGGCAGGGATAGAGGTGGGAAGCAGCAATGAAGAAATTTCTGGATGACCTAAAAAGGATAGTCATAGGAATCCCGGGTTAGGCCTGTGAATGGCAGAACTCTGCAGGGCGAGACCAAGGCTCGACCCTCTTAGGCATTGCCCTTGGCCACTGGGGTGGCTGGGGTCACTCTCCTTCATTGGTTTGTAGAGGAACAAAGTCTGTTCCTTTTGGTTAAGGGGCTGGAACTTTCTATACCGTGCTTTTGAGGCTGAGAGCTAGTCACTAAGAGATGGGGTTTTTGTGGTAGTCAGTAGCAGAGAGTGTTTTAGAGCATAAAGCTCTGGTGGGAAGGCAGGAGGAGGGTTGAGAAGGAACCACTCAGCCAGGGGAGCCCATTGGAAAACCTAGCTAATGGTGGAAAGCAAAATGCAGCAGGAGATAGGGATATAGCTCAGTGGGTAGAGGGCTTTCCTAGCAGGCATGAAGCTCTGGGTTCAACTTTCAACACTATTTAATACATACTAAAGGTATCAGACAGGCAAGTTTAATCCATTTCCTTCCCCCTTTAAAGAACCACAGAAGGTCTTCTGCATCAGCTGCAGGTGTTATTCATCCTGTTACCCAAGATGTCTTCTTCAGAAGAGACAAAATGAGGTAGAGGGTTGGAGGCAAGCTACACTGGAGGTCAGAGACCGGACTTCTGCTGCAAGGGAGTCTACCTCTCCTCTCTGCACCCTCCTCTGCCCCAGGGCTCTGCCTAATTAAAGGGTCAAGGTGAGGCAAGACTTCCAGGCCTGGGTTGACTGTTCCTAAGTTATGGGTGTGTTTTCAGAATAAGGAACACAACTGGACTGTTGACGTTAGCTACATTGGCTTCAAGTACAGAAGATCAATAACTCCAAAGGTCAATGTAGTGGGAGGAAAAAGCAAAAGGAAACAGAACACCAGCCATTCCCTGTCCATCTGTGTAGTCCACCAGCCAGCAGGATCCCACTGGTGTGTGTCTCCCACTTCCTCCATTTTAACCCCCACAGTTTTTGCTTCTGTTGGAAACTTCATTTTCTTAGACTTAGCAGGACCAGTTGAAATCAAAGAAAATGAGCATATTTTATGGGCTTCTTTATGTATAAGCAAATGGTGAGTTGTCAGGACTTCCTTCAGGATCATAGATGGAAGCAAACTACTTTGAGAGCAAACATCAGTCCCTATAAATCGCCTGTGTGATCAGCTGGCTTGGATCTCACTGTTGGAAAAGTGTTTCAAGTTGAAACCTTTGAGGGCAAAGACAGAGATGATGTAAAATGGGCAGCATCAATGTCCCTAAAGTTGATATAACTTTCAATTAACAGAGAATCAAATTGCTGAGTGCACGCCACTCCACAGCGCACAAGAGGAAGTCTGAACTCTTGTTAAATGAAAAATCAAGGGTTGCTCCGGAGAATAAAAGTATCCAAGGGTGGTGTGTCTGGAACACCTCCAGTACAGACAGAAGCCACCGCAGAAGCAGAGGCTGAAGGTACAGCTCTGTAATCTCTCCCTCGTCCCACCACCCAGCCTACATAGAGACAGACAAAAGCCTTGCAAGGTTGAAGAAAATGATGAGGGAGACGGGCTCTTTGTTTCTTGAATTTGCTATTAAATACAGACAAAGTTTGCTATGGGGAAGAAGGTTCCCTTGAATGCCATTGTGTCCCCACATTAAACATTAACAGGAATGAGATTCATCCCCACTCTCCAAATGTTCTGTCTTATCTTTATACTTTATAGCACAAGTAAGTACTATACCATATAGAGTCCATATAAGTCTACATAGTACATATATAGTATACTTTCTGTCTTAGAATGCATAATTTTAGGCAAGGATAAGAAATGTTTCTGCTGAGGATTGCAGCAGCCCAAGAGCCTAAGAGAAGCTCGCTCCACCTGAACTGCCGTTTGGGTGAGATGAGGGCACACGGCGCCGAGGAGCACACAGAGGGCATGTGACGGAGCAGCAGGTTCCAGCACCACATTCAGAGTCACCCGAGGAAGGAGGTCACGGCGGAGATACTTGTGTGCTCAGTATTCAATTCTGCTCCAGTAGAACATGGTACCCAGGAGAACCCAAAACTAGAATAAACATGTGAGAAAGAAAAAAAAAATAACTAAAACAGAATTTCAAAAACATCTACTTTAATACAAAGCAGAATATCGTTCCTCCTCTTTAGACTCAGGTGACACAGGATTTCTAGTAGTCATCTAGGGACGGCAGTTTTGGGGGCCAGAGGGCTGCTGCGCTCGTGCTGATCCAGAGCATTGCTTACCATCTGACCCAGAGCAATTTCCCCTCCTCCCTGTGCCTACCCTTCTTCCTTCCTAGTCCCTCTCACTTCTCAAGTGCCTTTCTCTATTTCCGTACTGAAACAGCTTTGGGGAAATTCTTCTCTCTTGTCAATGCTAAGTGCTCTCTCCAATGTGATCCTGTTTGTAGTTAGAAAACACATGGCTCATTCATCTTTTACATTTTTATTCATTTGTTTGTTTGTTTGTTTGTTTGTTTGTTTTTGAGAGAGGCTCTTACAGGGCCCTGGCTGGCCTTGAGCTTGCTATGTAGCTGAGGACAACCTTGAGCTTTTGATCTCTCTGCTCCCAACTTCCAAGTTCTGGGACTTTAGGCACGCACAACTCAGTGCTGGGATGTCATGTGGGGTTTTGGGCATGCTTAGGTAGGCACTCCACCAACTGAGCTAGATTCCCAGTTATTTGGGTCCCTTTTTTCTTCTAAAATTTATTTATTTACGTCCCAATCATGGCCCCTTCCTGTTGTCCTCCCAGTCCCACCCTCCCTCCTTCCCCTATCCCTCTGACAAGGGGAGCCCCCCCCAACCCACCCCAGCACAGAAGTCTCAGCATCACGACCAAGCACATCCTCTTTCTCAGTGACCTGGCAAGGCCTCCCTGCCAGGGGGAAGTGATCCAAAAGCATCCATCAGAGTCCATGACAGAGATAGCCCCTGCCCACCACTCCCCTTATTAGGGAACCCACATGAAGACCAAGCTGCCCATTGGGTACGCATGTGTAGGGGCCCTAGGTCCAGCTCATGCATGGTCCTTAGCTGGTGCCTCAGTCTCCGCAAACCCTTCTGGGCCCAGGTTAGTTGGCTCTATTGATCTTCTTGTGGAGATTTTGTCCCCTCCGGATCCTTCAATCCTTCCTCCCACTCTTTCACAAGGTTTTCTTTGCTGTGCCCAATGGTTGGCTGTGGGTTTTCTTCTAACCTTAAAGCCTTTCCTCGAAAGGGACTTCCCTAACATCCTAAAATGCTTGCCACCTTTGAATGGCTGCCTCTCAGACCAGCACAGACCCTAAGACCACTCACTCTCTTGTGGAGTTGGAATGTCCAGGCTGTTTCAGATCTGCCTTCTATTCCCAGGGATCCTAGCTGCGCCATTTTACCTTCCTGAGTCCCAGTGTCTGTATCAATAAAATAAATTTCCTATCATCTCTCTCTACCTCAAACCTAGAGCTGTGGGCAGGACAATGAAATAACAGCTGGGACTAATATTTATTAAGACAAGTGTATCAGGCACACCTGTCTTCAAAGCTCTCTGGAGAGCTCTAGAAGCACAGGGAAGATAAGTAACTAACCCAAGTCATAGAACCCAATGGACTTAGAGTGTACCATATTGAGTCATACAGAAAAGCTCTCCGTGAGCAGCAGTAACTGGTATGCCTCAGAGATCTTCTCAAGTACGGTTCCTCGTTGGCAAGACCCACCTAGCGCTGTTGAGGAGGTTTCATATGAAGACTATCTGAAATGGTGTCTATTTAGCAGACCCTCAGTATCTTTAGTTCTGATCCCCCCCTACTGAATTTCAGGAGATTACAATCTCTATAATTTAGAATCTGATATTTTGTATACTGTTAGCTGGCAACTCTATGATACTCAAAAGCCTTTAAACATCCTGTAATTCCTGGTAACACAGCACAAATAGACACTTCCCTGTTGTCATTTAAATTGATTCAATAGATGACTGAGTCTTTACTATTCGTTACGCTAGTGCCGGGAACAGAGAGTAGCTGGTCCCCCGCTTCTCACAGCATCAAATATGCCACCAGGTCATCATTTCACAACAGAGATGAACTCCTAAGAGCGATCATAAAATGCAGCTTTCTCTCTTCACTTATTTCCTCTCACTCAGCACTTTTCAATGCATAAAACACAAACACCCTTCAGGGGCCAATGTGGGCAGGAATATTTAAGTAAAAGGACTTTTTTTTTCTAAGCCAGACTTAGACAGGATTGCGAAAACATGCAAAGCAACACTATTTCATGAATTTTTCATTTTGTAAAAATAGTTACTATTTTCTTACCAGTATTATGTTGTTTAGATGAACTTGTAGTTGGCTTATAATCTTATTTTAAAATAAATTAATAAATATTTAACATTTTTCAGTCATTATATTTGGCGGAAATAAATATCAATAGACACAGGCCACATTAAAAAAATAGCCCTTTTTTTTTTTTAATCCTTAATATATTTCAAAGTGTTCGAGAGTAACTGAAATCAAAGTTTGGGATTGTTTCTCCTAAAGTCATGGTTCTAAGTTGTGACAAAAATTTAGAATCATTTGGAAAAATTACCAAAACAAAACAAAAACACAAGCAAAATAAAACCAAGTGCCCAGGCCCAGCTATAGAATCAAGGGAAGGACCATTGAGTGATGCATACAGTTTCTGCTTTGTCTGGGATGTTCGAGTGTCCAGCCAGGGCTGGGAATCACAGCCCTGACTTCAATATATGTGCCTCACAGAGAGGTAGCTGGGAGTGACGAGACCTTTGAAGGAGCTAGGCAGACTGATGTTGGGCCCCGGGAGCCTAGAGAGGTGATAGATCAGGCCTTGAAATCTAGTTGCAATGAGCTGACAGCCCACACCTCAAGTGAACCCGTTGTTCTTGGTCTGGTGCTAGACGCTTCCTGACTACCTTAGCTGCAAGCTTTGTTTTCCAGACTTTTTAGGGTGGCTGAAACAGCCAGAGACCTTCTCAAGGTCTCCCTGCATCGTCCCTTCCTGAAATAAAATGCGCTGAGGATACTCACAGTCCAGCAGAGGATGGCAAAGCCAAACCAGGCAACTCCCCAGGCATGCCTATCCATTGGTCCAGAAATCAGCTCATAGCAGCCCTGGGAAGACAGAGCTACATTAAGGTGCAGAGTCCAAAGCAGAGATAGGAACTGGTCGGGAAAGTAGAGGCCTGTTGGATCAATGGTCTCCAGAGTGCAGCAGACAACCTCGGAAGATGAGAGTTGCCACCTGAGTGACTCTAGAGATCACAGGGAATGCCCAGGACATGCAGAAGCCAGGTCGATTCCATGCACCAAAAGGTCCAAAGGAGGCAAGCGTACTTGATCTGCCAGCAAATTTCAACAACTATCGAGATTGACCATGAGGTTTAGGCTCCACCCAGTGGCTACAGTTAAGCACTCAATGGTCTGTCTCCCATAATCCTTCCATTTGTAAGATACATATATGCTTCCCTTCCCCACATACCCCAAAACTTTGACTGATTCCCTGTTTAATCTTTTACATTGAAGGATACACAGATGAGAATTCCTGGAATTTTCCTTAATTTCTTTATCCAATATTCAACATTTAAGCAAATCCTTTAGGATCTATCTAAAAGTATATCACAAATACAAACATTTCTGAGTCTTTCCTTGTACCATTTTGGCCCTCCAGGGCTTTGCTTAAGGGTGAAGTTCATCTCTAGGAGAAGCATGGTACCGATTCAAATAGGCACTTAATAATAATTTACAGAATGAGAGCGTGTCCCCTCAGCATCCAGGGGAAGAAACGTCAGGACCTAGGAACTTGGCTGAAAAGTGTGGCTAAGTGGTGGTGGCTTATGATTTGTGGTCCAGCTGGCTGGTACTAGAGATGGAGACACTGACAGCAGCTTCGGTGAAAGGAAGGAGTCAAGATGGGCGTGGAGGTCCCAGGACAGTCAAGAGAAAAAGTTAATTTGTGTTTCCTCATCAAACTCACCTGTCTAAACTTGAGTAAGTGGTTTGAGTTGATTTCCCTGTGTTATTTCTAAGTGTTATGGTAGGGGACCACAAGGTTATACCATAATCAGAAGGTGGACATCCTTTTTGTCCCTTTTAGAAAGAAGACCCTGTTTGTACATGGCTGTAATTCAGTAAAGACTGCTCTGCATGAGCCACGTCGGACACGCAAATGCCGAACACACACGTTAAGGGTGGTTCAAGTGACAGTTGTATATTATACTGAGTACGAACAGCAAATTTAATTTTGACTACAGCAGGACATAGGTGACTAAAACAATGCCCCAACCGGGTTGCTCTAAAGCTCAGCGAGGCTTGTTTCGGCCACGGCTACACAATCATGGGTGTCACTGCCATCTCCTTTGGGAAGTCAGGCCTGCAGTTGAAGTCCAGGCACCCTGCCAGGTGTAGTGGCCAGACTCGTGGTCTGCAGGGAAACACCAGATGCTTCTCAGTTATTTAACAAATGGACATCCTGCTAGGCCTCCTCACCACGACCACTCCCAAAGCAGGGCAGAACATTTCAGCATGGCGCGTCAGCAGATGCTGCCTCAGGAGTGTGGGAGGTGGCCTCTTCCCAAGGCTTTGGGGGACTACTGCCAAGCCTTGGTTGGTGGGTTGTCTGTGCTCTTGAACTACACGGCTGTGGCTTGGGGCCACAATTAGCCATTTCCTAATTGTGTGAGCTTGGCCAAGGCCCCGGTTAGCATCTCTTGCTCCATTCCTCATGCATAGACGACAGGACACCGACTTTTGAGCACACACAGTCTGTGTATGGCATACAACACAGCGTCTGACCCTCAGGAAGACCTCAATAAAGGTGTCGTGAGCATCGTCGGATCACCTTCCTCAGCTCAGGAGCGCTTTTACCAAATCCAAATGTATGTAAATCATGTTCAGCCCAAATCACCAATCCGACGCTGCTTGGCAGTGCCCTCCATCACCTCTGACCTCTGCAGTCACCACTGTTTTGGAACTGAATACTACTCTTTTTGTGTATCACCCCTCCTAACTCACCTTTGCAAGCCTTTAGTCTCATGCAAATATTTCTAGTAAAAAAAACCAATTCCAAACACTACGCAGATCATCTCCGTTGGCACAGAGTTGGTTTGTGCCACGGGAATCCTCACGTGGCAGTGATTTTTACTAGAAACAGACTTGCAGCCGTTCTGAATGAGCCCTCCGGTTTACTACCAGAGGAGGACGTGGGTAACACCAGGCTGAGAGGGTGCGTGCAGAATTCCGTACAGACATCCCTCACAGCCGGGTGCTATTTTCTTCCTGCTCGGTCCTCCGAGGGGACAGGGCTCACCTGGTTATGGTAGTAGCCCGGCACCCCGAGTTTGCAAGCGTCCAGGTTGAGAGGCTCCTGAAGCTTGCTCATGACGCAGCACTGCCGGGGCCAGGGGAAGTCGGCGTCGCTATTCTCCACCCGGAAGGCCGAGGTGTACTTCTGCCAGTCTGACGGGCCATTTACACCACAGCAGTGTTCCTGCCCGAGGGCGAGAGGCACAAAGTCACCTCTGGGGGGCGCAGCCAAGCCGCCGACGGCACCGCCAAGGCTTTGTGGAGAAGGTGCTCCAAAGCACAGCGTGTCTTACATTCCTGAACTATTTCCACATGGGAGCTCAAGGTTTTCCTAACTTTCTAAAATGTTTTTATGCTTACGATGTTACCGGCCATTACTGGCCACGTTAATGTTAAGCCTGTAGGGCAGTGGTTCTCAACCTGTGGGTTGTCACCCTTTGGGGGGGGGATGTCAAATGACCCTTTCACAGGGGTCACACATCAGATATCCTGCATATCAGATATTTAAATTACTATTCATAACTGCTGCGAATTACAGTTACGAAGTAGCAACAAAAAGAATTTCATGGTTGTTGGTCACCACACCATGAGGAACTGTATTAAAGAAAGGACACATGCTAGAAACAGTCTCCCGCCCACCTCCTCCACACCCCAGGCGACCCATATGAAGACCAAGCCGCCCATCGGCCACATATGTGACTTGATGTGCTGGGGAGGGTTGATACAGGGGGAGAGGGCTTCTTTTTTTCTGGGGGGAAAGAAAGAGGGGAAGGGGGAAGGAGAAGGAGGAGGGACTGGGAGGATAAGAGGGAGGGGCATCCTTGGGGTGTAGATAAATGTATGTGGACAGACTGGCTGGTGGAGAGGAGACATGGATCCCATTTGGTTGCTTCTGTATTCCCAAGGCCTGAGGTGCAGCCGTGACTGAGGCCGAGGGTGGGGAGGGATTTTGCAAGAGGTGGAAGAACAGAAATCTATGCAACAGTGACAAAGCAGAGTTCTTGGAGAGCACACCCGAAAACAGAGTTTTTCTGAGCTTTTCAGTCACAGATTTAAGTCAGCTTCAGGTGGGGACTTTCCCCAGCAATATTTTAGCTTTTGGGTGGAAGCGGACGTAGGTGGGGACTGTGAGAGGAAACTGAGGAAAACAGATTCACAAGCAGTTAAGGAGCCTACAGAGAGCGATGGGTAAAGAGAGCGCATGGCAGGGTGTGAGGGAGTGAAGGCACGGGCGATTAATTAGGGGTTCCACTGGAATAAATGAGGAAATGAGGGCAGAGGAAAGAAATTCTCCAAGGTCGTCAGAGAGCCTCGGGGCCGGGGCCGTAGCTGTTGGTGATAGCTGGCCGCTGGAGGGCAGGAGGAGGGCTGCGGGATGCAGGGAGGCAGCAATGTTGTCCCAGCCCCTGTGTGGCTTGTGAAGCCTCATCGGGGCAGGGTGATGGGGGCATGACTGGCGAGGGCACAGGCCACGGTGACACTGCAGTCCCTAGAGCCCGATGGCAGGACCCTCAAGGTTTTGAACAAGGAGGGGATCAAGGGAAGAGACAGTATAGAAGCCAGGCAGAGCAGGGAGGAAGCCTAGCCAGTCTCCGAGTCCTATGGCACTTGAGGGTAAGAGGGCAGGAGGAGGGGGGGGGCGGGGCACTAGGAAGTTGATGCAGGAGTGTAAAGAGCAGACTGGAAGGTGTGTGTATGTGTGTGTGTGTGTGTGTGTGTGTGTGTGTGTGTGTGTGTGTTGGATATGTGTGTGTATAAGAAAGAGAGTGTGTGCAAGACTATGTGTGTGAGGGTGTGTAAGTGTATGTGTGTGAGTGTGTTGTGATTATGTGAGTTTCTGTGAGTGTGAGTTTGTGTGAGAGTGTGTATGTGTGTGTGTGTGAGAAAGAGAGTGTGTGAGTGTGAGAGTTGGTGTGTGTCAGAGAGTATGTGTGAGAGAGGGTTAGTGTATGTGTGAGGGTGAATGAGTGTGAGACTTTGTGTGTGTGTGTGTGAAGGAGTGAATGAGAGAGTGTGTGTGAGAGTTTGGGAGTGTGTGTGAGAGAGAGTGTGTGTATATGAGTATGTGTGAGTGATGTGTGTGAGTGTGACTCTATACAGTGTGTGAATGTGTGTATGTGTGTGAGAGAAATATGTGTGTGTGAAAGAGTATGAGTGTGTGAATGCGTGTGTGTGTTGGGGCCAGTGGAGAGCTGGCTCATATTAGAGGTTATACATGAAAGACAACTCGTGCTCTGGAGGACTTGGGGTCCTGATGGCACTTGGGGTATAAGTGTGGATATACAGTGAGGTGGCCGCTTAGAGCTGAGTGTCTAACTCACACTACAGCTCCCGACCCTTAGGAGAACTCTTCACAGGAGCTATAGAAAGGAGAGACGGGTGTGTGTGTCACCCTTCAAGCCCACCGTGGGGGGAGAAGGCACGTTTTCTGTTAGCCTAAGCGAGTCCCAAGAGCGGGACGTATTAGGAACGCCAAGTGTGCCCTCTGTGGCAGGCCAGTCGGCAGTGTAGCTTGGCATAGAATATGGGCGCGCAGGCCTCACCGAGTCGTGCCCTTGGCACCCCCCATCCTCACCCTCGCCAGTGAACAGGACGCTCTGCTGAGCTGGCCCGGAACAAGTCTGCCCTCACTCCCACCCTCGTGCCTGGACACCCGTCCAGGCGTGCGCCAGTGGGGCACTCGGGGGCCACGCACCGCACCTGCAGCATGAGGCGATCCCAGGTCCTGGTCACGCCGTTGTTCTTCCACTCATCGTCATTGGTCGGCGGGCTGTTGTTTTGATACCTCACCAGCATCTGCTTCAGGAAGAGGTTGGTTGTGAACTGCAGGCGTGGGAGGGGGACAGGAGAGGGAGAGTCAGCGTCCTGGGGAGTCAGCCTGCTGCCGTGCGTGCGTGTGTGTGTGTGTGTGTGTGTGTGTGTGTGTGTGTACATCCACTGGGGAGCCACCCTCCTTGGACTGGGGCTGCCTTGGGTGTCCGTGTAAGAAGAAACCGCTGTGCGGCCGGGGTGGAGAGGCGTTTCGAGATGGTGTAGGTTAGGGAAACCACGAGAAACAGAATGAGAGACACTCTGACTTGGGCCTCTCACACACGCAGAAAGACCTCGGTGTGGACCAGTGTGAATTCCTGCCAGGATCCCTGCTTGGGCATCGGGAGTCCGGCTGCCTGGGCTCACAACTCTTGCCATCGGCCTAGGGCACTAAGGAAAACTGCAAGTGTGTTAAAAGTGTGCCGGTGAGCGTGACCAGGGCTCGGCAAGGGCTCCGGGCAGGTGAGTGGCTTCAGTGTCAGTGCCACCGAGGGGCTGTACTCACGAAGTCCCGTTGTGTCGCCGCCGTGATGCAGGACGCCACTTCAAAACCGTACACTATGAACATCAGGATGAAGGGGGGGGGGGGGAGGGGCGGGGAGGGGGGGGGGGGGGATTACAACAGGGGCCCCAGCAAGTGGCTGCTGCGAGCCTTAGGGACGCCCATCTACACGTGAGGTCCGGGTAGTCACGAGGCCTCACGAGCCCTCTTTGATCAGCCGCTGGGAATGGGACTAGTGCTGGGAACTCGCAACAAGGCCAACAAGGCGGTGTGTGGGTCCGCTCAGTTCCCCGAGCAGCCTTCGGGCCCGGAGACCCACCGGTGGTCTCCTGTCCACACCCGTGTGCTAGGGATACCAGCTCAGGTGAGAGGCAGAGCCCTCTGCACACTGCTTCTGCTGTGTGCCTTCCAGCACACAGGCTGCAAGCCACTGTGTGTGGACGGCTCCTCGAAGCCCGGCCCCTACTGTCTGGCTGGAAAAAAAAAAGAGCTGAAGAGCAGGTGCTTCTCCGTGTGTGGGGACCCGCAGTGAGGGCCTCTGTCTTGCACACTTTCATACATGCACTGTTACCCCTCAGGGCCTTTCTGGGAAGGACGACTGTAGAGGTTGGTGGGGGAAGTTGTCCTCCTCCTTTGGGGGTGTTTGTGAGTTCAAAGGTCAGGACCCTTAGCTCCTTTCACGGTCTGATCCCAGAACAAAACAAAACAACTCCCCCCCGAAAAAAAACCAAACAAATCCTAAAACAAAACCCTTAACCAGCTCTGTGAAAAAAACAAAAAACAAAACGAAACATAACAAAACAGGAGAGAGAGCCTTAGGAGACCCCCTGTATTAGCTACTGCCTTGCTTCCTGTCAAGAGCTTTGGGAGCTTCCCTTACACAACCTCAAGGCCTCTGAGGATTAGGTCAGAAAGGAGGCACTGGGACAGGCCTTCCTCCTCCAGCTTCCCAGAGAGGTTCTGCTCCCCACCTTTCTTCCCCATCTCAGCTCTGCAGCTGGGTCAGGCACACACACACACACACACACACACACACACACACACACACACACA
>NW_026596064.1:17092930-17099942 GCF_907164565.1 Psammomys obesus
CACACACACACACACACACACACACACACACACACACACACACACATACACAGCTGGCCCAGAAGGAGCCCAGGGTGCAGGGTACGTGCGGTGGAGGTTGTCTTCAGGAATATCTCTCCCGTCTCTCCCTCCTCCCTGGGTCCCTTTCCCTACTCTCTCACAGTCAGTGCATTTGCCCTGGAAATAACTCACCCAGAGAAGGCAAACATTCTGCATTCCTAGGCACTAGGGCAATGGTTACCTCAGAGAAGAGAACCAACAAGCCTCTTTAGTGGCTGGGCTGCTTCTGTAGAAGTGGGACTTAGGGTAAGAGAGTGACTTCAGGGGTGGGGAGGGCTGTGGGGTGGCTGTGTACGTGCCTGTAATCACAATGACACAAGCTACTGTCATGAAGTACAGGAGTGGAAGGCAGAGGTCTAGGCATAAGCAAGACTTTCTTTCCAAAATTTGGGAAGAGTGCATGGGGGATAGAAGGACCTGGAGGGGACAGGAGCTTCACAAGAAGACCAACAGAGCCAACAAATCTGGGCCTGTGAGGCCTGTGGAGACTGATGTACCAACCAAGGACCATGCATGGAGAGGACCTAAATCCCTTGCTCAGATGTAGCCCAGGACAGCTCAATCGCCATGTGGGTTCCCTAGTAAGGGGAGCACGGGCTGTCTCTGACATGAACTCCATTGTCTGCTCTTCAATCACTTCCTCCTCCTGGGGCAGCCTTGCCAGGCCACAGGGGAAGAAGATGCAGGAAGTCCTAAAGAGACTTGATAGTCTGGGGTCAGTTGGTAAGGGAGAAGGGCTCTCCCTTTCTGAGGACTAGAGAACTGGATAGGGAGAAAGAGGGAGGGAGGGAGTGGGAGGAAATGAGAAAGGGAGCTACAGTTGGGATGTAAAATGAATAGATTCGTTGATAATAATAATAATAAAAGAACTTCCCTGCTGGTTAAAAGTTCATTTCTATTTGCAAAGATCTCTTGTAGCACAGGCTGGTCTTGAGCTTGCTATGAATCTAAGGATTATCTTGAATCTCTTCCTGCCTCTACCTACAGACTGAACCCAAGATTTCATGTGTGTTAGGCAGGCACTCTATCAACCGAGGTACACCCTCAGCTCCTAGAGGGTTGTAAATCTTACCGCCAAGAGGATCTTCCTGTTTGACTTCATAATCCCTACTATGGCTAGAACAGACAAGCAGAAGAGGCAGATGCCCACAAACATGCCTATCCAAGCTGCCCCAAAGATGTCGTCATTGTTGGTGGCTTCAAGCAGCGGGTAGAGACTGTGCTGGTCGGATACAAAGAAGATACACTCCGCCGTCAGGGCGATGCCACACATCTGGAAATGAGCCGAGGGTAGGTCTGTCAGGCTGGTGGCCAAGAGCACTGGGAAAGGGGACGGGGGCAGGGAAGGCTCTAGAGGTGCACCCTTCCCTTACAATGAATTGTCCATCATCAGGAGATCCAGCAGCTATTTTTCTCTTGCTTCCTTCTTCCCCATACAACTTTGTCTGTTTGCAATTTGGGAAAAGATTTAAGTAACCTCAGACCAACCATAAAGCCCCTGGGATATGGCCCATTCAGACAGCGCCTTCTCATATGAAAGTTATTCCCCTATCCTACCCCACTGAGAACCTTTCCGGGTGTAAGTGTAATACTTGAAGTGGCCGGGCCTTTGTCACAGCGGTTCTGGAATCCTAGTGACTATCTTCCCAGTGTTCATATTCTGAATGATGACTCGTCCACAACCACACACAGGCAGAAGCAGAACTGAGCCAAGACCAGCTCTCTTGACTCCCTGACTAACGTTCTTCCCTTATCCTCTAGTCCAAACAGCTTGGGAAGACTGGACTCCAAGCCACTCTCACAGCCTTTACAGAAGAACATCTGTCCTAGCCCCCTTCAATAACACAGTTACCAAGTCAAACCAGGGTGAAACTGGACAGAGGCATAAAGGAATGTGTAGCAGGTGGATCAAGACACTGACCATGGTGAGCATGACTCTCAATATTCATTACGTCTTAAAAATGGAAAAAGGAATAATCTATTTTAATATTGACCATGGTCTTCTGTGTGATAGTAATTATATGTGACTAATTTAAGATTCTAGCTAGTATATTTCCTACCACATTTCTTAAAACAAAGGCACTAAATTATGCTTACAAGAACAACACATTTTTTTTTTTTTTTGAAAAATCCTCACGACTTACACCAACAATCACGTGTCCAAAAATCAGCAGGCCCTGGAAGCAACGAACAGTGGAATCATCTTTGGCCATCTTCAGAATTTCCCACAAGCTGAAGACACAGTTCAGAATGTTACAGTTTGATGGGAGCAGATAGCAAATGCTGCTTCAGTTTCTACTCTGTCAAATGACATCACCTGTCTCCCCTCCTCTCTTTTGGCACCCAAATCAAGGTCATGGTGGAAGCATTTAGTAATGGTGAAAATCTGACACCTGAGGTCAGCCATCAAAGGAGTTCTCCAAAGAAAAAAATAAAGGCTTCCAGAGCCTGACCCGTGTCCTTCAGGAGTCACTTAGGGTATGAAAGACACCCGAGCCAACCTTCTGTGAGCAGTACTGAGGCTCTTCATGGTCACCGAGGGCACAAAGGTCAGACCTGTCATGGTGACATGTCTGACACACACTGAGAGTCCTTGATTGCCTCTGCCATCTGTGGGTGGGGCCATTTGCACCACAGGGAAGTGAAGAGAGTTGGCTGAGGCCATGATGGCCCCTGCGTTGATGTCGAATGTGTTATTATTATTAAGGAACAGAGGTTGCACACAGTGAAGTTCAGAGAAAAGAAGGATGCAGAGCTCCTGTGTGCACTCTTCTAGGAACTTCACATAGTTATCAAATCCAAGAGGACCTCTTTTGGGCACCAGGGAACCAGAGCCTAACTCCCTGGAAAAGGAGTGCCCGTGAGACCACACAGAGAGCAATGGCAGATTTGGGGGCCTGTGGGGCTCACAATCTTCCCTGCGGCTTGGCCTGGCCCCTAGAAACTATTTCTACAGTATATACCAGATGCAAGTAGACACGGACCTCTTGCCTCTTCAAGGGTTCTCTAGAAGGAACACAAGGTTAAATGTTTGGGTCAATTGGTTCGGCTTCTGCACTTGAGACGTGTTGAGGAAAGCAGTTCACACAGTCCCGCCCCCAACATTTTATTCTTTAGTTGGCTAACCAACTGACACACTAAGTCAAAATTACACAATTTGGAGAGATGAGTGAGGAAGACTGTTATATTCTAGGATTTTATGCTGGAAGACAGGCAAAGTTCTCAAGTAGTTATAATACATAAGTGGGTGTCTAAATACATGAGCGAGGGTGTGAGTGTGGAAGGCTCCAGCCTAGCTGATTATGTAGAGTCCGCCTTTGGATCAGGAGAGTGGAGGTAGCGTGTGGAGGGGAGAAGTGGGTTGGGTGGTGGACCCTCCAAGGAAAGGGAAAGTGAGGGAGTAGATTCAGAAGAGCAAAGTGAAGACAGGAAAGCAACTTAGCCAGTTTGGCTGAGCTCCTGGTCAGGCTCTCTGGACAGGCTCTCTGGGGAGGCATGTCTTGCTTTTGTTGTTTTATTTCCCCCTTCCTTCCTTTCTTTCTTTACAAAAGCGTGTGCTCTTGTGTGTCTGTGTTAGAGCATGCTGTACGTGTGTGGATGCCTTCGGAGGCCAGAGGCCTCAGATCCCCTGGAGCTGAGCTTACAAGCTGATATGAATCAACTAATGTGGGTGCTGGGAAGTTACCTCAGGCCCTTTAGAAGAACAGTCTGTGCTCTTAACCGTTGAGCCTCCTTCAACCTCAACTTTTTTTTTTTTAAATGACTCAGGCCTTGACAAACGTTAACTCTATTTTTATACACTGTAAGGCATGTATTAATAACCTAAGTAATTTAAACTTCTCTGAATATCTTTCCACTTCTTTGTACCTTGAAGGCTATGGGGATTTAAGGGGTTAAAATGTATGAGTGGTTTCAACTCAGGGTTTGGCACACACGCTCCATCACTGTTTGTCAAAGGAAGAGAAGAATCTGGGTCCTTGTTATGCCATCTTCCGATACCCTCGCCCCACAGCATTTTTGCTTAGAAATGCCATTTATTTATCTAGAGTAGTTCTTCCACCTCAGAAGGGTAGAGCCTTACAGCGCCTCGAAGGCTCCACTGGGGAGGATCTAACTGGTACAGCCGGATCAGATCCCTTGTAAAAATTCATGATTGGCACGCACGGACATCAATCCTGACCAGTTAGGCTGCTCTCTAAACTAGACACACAGATAAGCAGACTTTGAAAGATAGAAATTCAGATACTAGAAACACAGAGGCTAAAGGGCAAATATCTGGAGAAGCCAAGTTCAACATCATTACTGATCAGCATTGTACTGATTCTGCACCCACTTGGCACACAGCGGTGGTTAGTTGGGCTCAAAGAAGAGAGAAGAGATTTTTTTTTTTTTCTTTTAGGGACTATGCAACATGAATTCTAAAGGCAAGTTAGCTAGAGCCCGTGCTGATGAAGGGGAAGTGGCGAGGGGTGTGGAGGAAAAGGGAGGGAGATTCGGGAAGGGGGTCTTCACGGTCTAGACAGAAGCGGAAGGGGTCCTGAGCAAGGAGCGCTGCCCTCGTGAGTGCGCTTCCAGGTATCGCTGAAGTGTTTCAGAAGTGGGTAGCTCCTGCCTAACTTCTCGGCTAAGGTCAGGTGGGGAAGAGGCGAAGACCAGATCGTGGGAGAACCCCAGAAATGGGATAAGGAAATTAGAGTGGCGAAGAGAGTGGAGGACGCAGGTGGGAGGCTGGCTTGGGCCGGAAAAACCCGGGCAACTCCTAGACTGCGGCACGGTAGGAAAAGCTGGTGAAGCAATCGCCTGCGGATTGGTCGCTGGAGAAAGGATTGCAGCAGGAGGGAAGCTGTTCCGAGCCTGCTGGCTCCTCCAGCTTGGGCCAAGTAGTAACTTAGGAAGTCATGCCTGTCTTGGGGCCGGAGAGATGGGGCAGCAGTTAAGAGTGAGTGCCACTGGACCGGATTCCAGTTCTCAGTACCTGAGTCAGGCAGCCCACGACTGCCTGCGAGTCCAGCTCCAGGGGATGGATCCAATACCCCCTGCTGGCCTCCGAGGGCATCCACATGCTCCTGCATGTACCGCTCCACTCCCACACACGTAATCAAAACTAAAATGATTTTTTTGTTTGTTTGTTTGGCTTTAAAGAAAGCCATACTCATTTTTCAGAAAGGACCAAAAGGGACCGAAGCTGCCACCTACTGCTCCCTTCAGTGCTCGCCGTACAGTGTCAGGCACCTTTTGTTATTCTTCCCGAGAGACCTAATAAACCGGTATTTTTGCCAAAACGCTGTGTTTGTTTCTTATCGTTATAGTAACAGATTTGCTCAATCGCACAGAGATAATATCCGGCACTTTGGAGTCAGAGGTCTGAAGTGATTGTCACTGGGTTAAAATCTGTGTTGGCTGGGTTGCACACACACACACACACACACACACTTACTGCTCCTTCAGTGTTGCTCCTATGAACACGTATTTAGGGCTGACCACTTGGGATTGGATGACCTCTCTGGAGCTGGCCCATGGAGAAAACCAGCTCTCTTTCTCAGCAGCCATTGGCTGCCTGTAACTCTTTATCTAGGGGTCGGGGTCTTGTGAGATTTCCCCCATCCACGTAGGTCCTGTTTGGTTACATACTCCTTAAGGATCTAGGCAGAGACCCTGATTGCTCCCATCTTGACAACGAAGAAAAGAAGGCTTGGAGAGACGTGAGGCCATGCCATCAGAAAGCCCAGGATCCAGAGTCAAGTCCAGGTCAGCCTGACTCCAGGTTATTTAGCACCAGAGTTCATCAATCCCGACATAACACTAACACTTTAAGTAGGAAAAGAAACGCCTGCCTAACTTCTTTGCCAACAAAGAGAACACATACATGTTCTTAATGCAGAAGAGCCTTGTCTTTGCAAAGGTCGGAAACACCAGGGTTCACTGTGCACACTTCTCTAGTTTCTTAGCCTTTCCACAGGGCATTTAACACACTCATATTTTCCCACTATTATCCAGGAGACTGTACAGATGTTTTTCTAACCTACAGCTCTCCCCTCTACTGCCTTCTACTTTCTGAAGAGAAAGGGAGCAGTGTGAAGTCTTTGGAGGTTCAGCGTTTGATAGCACATCCTCAGCCACTCAGGTTTTCCTCTTTAGAGATGGGGGGGGGTCTTTTACAACAGCCCAGACTGGCCTCAAACTTGTGATCTTCCCACTCTCAGCTTCCCAAGTGCACCGTCAGGCCTGGCTTTGTCTCTTGACGTTTGTGGCACCTGTCCCAAAATGCCAAGGGGAAGCCAGATGCAGGCTTCCTGGACTTCACTGTGTAGTCCCGTAGCTGGGGTCTGAGGGCAAGCATGCTAGAGTCAGCAGCCAGATTCAGAGTCAAGTGTTCCTGTCAAGAGTTACTCTGAGAGCGGACATGGGGTCAGATTATCAATCCTCGTTTTGAAAGACAGATGGGATGCGCATTGAACATTGACAGGAGTCTACTGAGCGCATTTGAAAGACTCTAACTAGCAGTGTTTTCAAAGCAAAGACTCATGACCAAACCTTTGGCAGAGTACAGGGAATCATAAGAAAGAAGGGGAGTTAGTCTGATGAGGAAAGGATAGGAGCTCCACAAGGACCAAATATATCTGGGCACAGGGTCTTTTCTGAGACTGACATGCAACCAAGGACCATGTATGAATGTAACCTAGAACCTCTGCTCAGATGTAGCCTGTGGTAGCTCAGTAACCAATTGGTTTCCCATAGTGAGGGGAACAAGGACTATTTCTAACAGGAACTCAATGACTGGCTCTTTGGCCTCCCCACCCCCCAAGGGAGGAGCGGTCCTGTTAGGCCACAGAGGAGAGCTTTGCAGCCAGTCCTGAAGATACCTGATAAAACAGGATCAGATGAATGGGGAGGAGGTCCCCCCTATCAGTGGACTTGGCAAGGGGCACGGTGGAGATGAGGGAGGGAGGGA
>NW_026596064.1:17100042-17115920 GCF_907164565.1 Psammomys obesus
ATCAGTGGACTTGGCAAGGGGCACGGTGGAGATGAGGGAGGGAGGGAGGGACTGGGAGGGAATGAGGGATCGAGACACAGCTGGGATACAGAGTTAATAAAATGTAACTGATAAGAAAAAAATAAAATTCAAAAAAAAAGAAAAGAGTTACTCTGAGCAATGACCTACCTTCTTAGGAACTATTTCCACGATTTTAAATGGGTAGGATTTCTCAGGACTGGCGACTATTACGATCATCGAATGCTAAGGCTGTTTACAAACATAGGACTGCTAATGACGACCAGGGGATATTAGGAAAGGAGAAGGTTTTCGGTGAAGGTTATATTTGATATTCTAGAGACCTAAGCCACACTGGAAGGAGGTACTAATTATGACCGGTCAGTCCTATAGCCCAGGGCTCCTAGGTCAAGGAGAATCGGCCTCATACCCACTTCCTCTCCCTTGATGGGCAGCTGCTCTGCCAGAGGGCGCCGGAGGCCTCACGCCCACTGGTACCCTTTTGTGCTTCTTGTTGTTCCTGGGTTTGGCTTTAAGAGGTAAAAATCCCACTGGGAAAAGAGAAAAGGCCTCCTAGCTCTGCTGGGGTGTGGCTAGTGTCAGGTACCAAGTTGCACATCTGTCCAAGGGGAGGGTGTCGGTACATTCCGTCAGCATTCCTGCCCAGTTAACTCTTGCTCCTGTACGCTGGGTTGCTGGGCTCTCTGATTCAGACTGTGCTGATGTGGACATGACCTCTGAGGATTTCTGTTGCACTGGGTGTGGATGTGGGGGTGGGGGTAGAGGTGCTTTCTTTCTCTTTGTGCACTCTTTCCTCCCTATAGGAACATGATGTTAGATTCCACCTTAGGCTGACATATCTTGCAGCAGCTCTTTCACAGGGGCCCTCAGGGATACTGTCTGTGAGGCCCTAGCTGACAGATTTCCAAGCGCCGGGACCTCTCCCCTGGGACGTGAGTTTCCATCAAGGGCAGGTATCGGTGGCTATACATTCTCTTCCATACCACTTTCCAGAGAGCATGGCTTCAGGCTTGTACCTCGAGAGCTCCTCTGGCCCCTGATTCCTTTTTCAGAGACCCTGCCATGTTATCTGTCTCTGGTCCTAGAGCCTGAACATTCCTCTGAGACCCCACCGTGCTGTTGCCTCTGTCTGTTTATCCATGGCATTAATAACTTTTCCAATAGACCTTTCAATCCTCACTTTTCCCCAGTTCCCTGCTTGACTCTCCCTCTCCACTGTAAAACCTTTTATTCTTAGCATCTCCTATGTAGGGCTTTCTGCACATTATAGCAAGAGAACAGGTTATCGGGAAAGGAGAAGCAGAGAGAATATGGGCTTTGGATATATCTTGATGTTAGCCTTAATTTGATCACTGAGTAGTTCTGTGACCCCAGGATTCTTGCTGAGTTTTATCTGTCAACGAGAACTGTAAGGCCAGCCATCAAAGGCTCTGTAAAAATTAAATGAGAATATTCAAAGGTCACAGGCCATATTAGTTGTCTAGCCAGTATTAATTTTCTTGGCTCTTGCCTCAGTTTCTTGGCACTTCTTGACACGGACAGACTAGAGGTAACAGCATGGGAAATATTGGGGGCCACGTAAGCAGGGGTTTCATTAAAAAAACAAAAGAAAGCATCACTGCCATGTTGTCAAAGAAGATGTGGACATATGATGTCAGTACGGACTCTGTGGCTGGAACGAGAGAGGGGAGTCTGTGACCTCAGAGCACCCCTCACCAGCTCACCAGCTCGTTGGAAAACCAGTATTCTAGGACTAACAGAAAAGAAAGCTGTAGGCAGATCCCTTATCTCAGAAGACAGTCACCCACAGAGTTCATGAAGTGTAGTCAGAGACCCCCGGATGTAAAAGAAGTTGACAATTGATTGATTGCAATTGATTGATTGAGTCTCACACACACACACACACACACACACACACACACACGCACGCACGCACGCACGCACGCACCCAGACTGCATTCATACCTGGTGCCCTCTGGAGAGGGTGTCAGATGGCTCTCCTGCAAACAGAGGGGTGATTGTGTGCTACCCTGTGGGGGCTGAGAATTGAACCTGACCTGGGCCCTCTGGGAAAGCAGCAAGCGCTCTGACCTGCTGAGCCATCTCTCCAGCTCCTTGTGATGGCTAACCATATTTTGGGTAGGACACAGTACCTAGCTTTGCCTTAGTTTTTCTTTCCTCAAAATACGAGTCTAGTTATTGCCATGAAAATTCTTTTGTTCACTAGTAACATTCAAATTAGTAGATTTAAAAAAAAATTTTTTTTTTGGATGAGGTCTAACTGTGTATCCGGGACAAGCCTTGGGCTTGTGGCTTTCCTGCCTCAGCTCTCCAAATGCTGGGTTGTGACCCCTTTGGCAAACCTCTACCTCCAAAAGTATTTTCATTATGGTTCATAACAGTGGCAAAATTACAGTTGTGAAGCAGCAACGAAAAGAGTTTTGGGGGTCACAGCAGCACGTGGAACTGTATTGGAGGGGGGCAGCTTTGGGAAGGGTGAGACCCGCTGGCTTTAGCGGAAGGTGGATCCTAGGAACATCTTGTTACACACAATCATCTTCCTGTGTCACATTGCCCCCTCACTCCTCTTGCTCAGCAGCCTCTATTGCCAGGCGAGTCTCTTACAACCCAGATCGCATCTCATCCTGCTCTGCTGCTGCCCTTGAAGTTAAGAACCTCTGGACTTTTTGGTTCTCTGCGACAGACTGATGGTTTTTCTTTGTGTGTGTGTGTGTGTGTGTGTGTGTGTGTGTGTGTGTGTGTTTGCAATATTGGCCGGATCTCATCCTGTTTTCTGGTCAATGGGGGAGAGACTGGCAACCGTCTTAGCTCGCTTCAATGCAGCGCCCAGGCTGCCGGCTCCCCTAGTGTTTCCTGGTTTCTCTTAGTCACCTATTTCTTTGTGAAGCTTTCTCTCCTTTCCACCCCCAGCCCCAGCCCCACCCCCAGCTGCCTCTGTCTGAGATTAAGCATCCTTCTTCTCTATCCCTTTCTGCTCTTGGCCAGCAGGAGTGTTACATCCTACTAAGTGGCTGTGTATGCTTGGCTTTTCTTCCCTGTTAGCCTCTGCTGAAGCAACCTAGCCCGGTTCTTTTCTTTACCCATCCTGTGTGACATCATCCTGAACCCACAACAGAACAGACTGTGTGCATTTAAAAAGCCAGTTTTGATGAAGAACAGTATTAAAAAGCAAAGTATAAACACTCGGGTGGTCCCGACTTGAAGTCAATGATTATACTCTCGGTTGTTTTCATATCGCTAAGAAAAAGGTGTCTAGCTGGGAAAGAATCAGGTGTCTTTGTTCTACACTTTGAGACTATCCATGGTGTCTTGGATTCTTAGGTCTGGCTGTAAACTCAGAAGCCCTGCAGTCACCTCCTCCCTGTACAGATGAGGAAGCCAGGGACCAGAGAGGGGTAGTGACTTGTTCAAGATTATCAATGTTTTAAACTAATTTCAAATCCAAGTACACGTTTCCTGATTTGCCAGCCAGCATTATAGTCTGTCACTAATACTATCTTTAATTTTTAAAAATTTGGTATTGTACGTGTGTGGCATATGTGAGGTTTGTGTGTGTGTAGGTGTGTGCGTGATAGAGAGAGAGGTAAGATTCTCTCTCTCTCTGTGTGTGTGTATGTGTGTGAATACGGGCATGTGCATGCTATCGCCAATGTGTGGCGGTCAGAGGACAACTTTCGGGAGTTGGTCCTTTCCTTCCACCATGGGCTCTGAGAACTGAACTTAAGTAGCCAGACTTGTCAGTCAAATGTCCAACTGATAAGTTATCTCAGTGGCCCTAATACTTCTTCTTTTCAAGATAAGACATTGTTTGCAGTTATGTTTAAATTGGAAGGTTTGCCTTTGACTGGACTTGTGCCTTAGGGGTAAGGGAAAGCACGAAGTCACCAGAAGAAAGCCTTTCACCACCTGACTCTGCTCAGTCTTCTCTCATCTTTCCTCTAAGTTTTGAGGCACCATATTTACAGAATCACTCTTTTGCTCCTCCTGATTAAAATAAAAAAAAAAAAACAACCCAAGAGGATCATGGTGGGTCTCATGAGCCATCAATGGCAATGCCTCATTGTGAGTGAGTCCATTAGCTCCCACTTCATACTCATCTTCAGAGGGAGAAGAAAGGTACCACCAGAAGGAAACAGAGTCCAGATGTAAGTTGGGCCTCAAAGGACAAACCTCACTATTCAAGCTTGGGGACTCAGAGGCTGGGCGTGGTGACACATGTCTGGGCTACATTGTGAGGGACTCCGTTTTAAAACATAAAACAAAACAAAAAGGGAAAGAGAGGGCGGGAGGGAGGTTGAGAGAGGGTAAAAGAGAAAGGGAGAAAGAGGGAGAGGGAGAGAGAAAGAGAAGAAGATCAAGAAGAAGAAGAAGGAAGAAGAAGGGGAGGGGGAGAGAGAGAGAGAGAAAGAAAAGGGGGTAACTTCACACCTGGGGCTTGGGTCTTCCTCTCTGGATAGAGGACGTTTTTGTCTTGCCTTCCATTTAGTACATGGTATTCGTGGCTGGCTTGTGACTGTCTGAGACCCCTTATAGTATTCTCTCTCACACTGCTTCCCTCACATATGGTAAGTTTTTTTTACCTGACAGTACTAGAAAGGAAGTAGGTAAGATGAGGCGAATTACATCAGGGTCAAGCCTTAGAGAGCAGAGAAACTGCTGTGCACACCAAGAGTGATGGCGCCGTTGGCCGGCTGGGTGCCTCACTAGCCTTCCTGAGTCCCACCCTATGGAGGGACTCTTCCCAGTGACCCAGCTCATCCAAGACTGACTGCCTTCAGTTACTCAACACCCTGGGGGGCCTCTTCGCTCTTAGAGGTTCTGGTTTTCAGAGGTTAAAAGTGCATTTCTTTTTCTTGTGCCTTCATTAAGTTTGTTTTCTTGTGTGAAGCTGTTCGTATCCAGGGTGTTGACACTTGCAGACACACTGAGTAAGCTTAAATAAAAACAACCACTCACTAAACAAACCAAAGCTCAAAGCCAGGCGCGGCTCATCTGCCAGTCATGAGCCTGTCTTTTCGAGTTCATTACCTCTTTTCCTTACTCAAATTTCTTGAACCAGAGAATATACAAACTACACCTCAAACTCATGCCAGAGAAATTTGGATTAAGAAAATGGGAGGGAGCAAGGTGTGTGTGTGTGGGGGGGGTGTTGGGAAGAGGGAGAGAAAGAGAGAGATAAATCCAAGACCCTCCTTATAGCTGTGACCTTTGTCTCAGTCAGGCAGCCCTGGCTACCATGCTTACAGGCAGCCTGCGGAGCCATCAGGATTCAGAGGAGGGCACAGTAGATTCTGGGGCTGATTTACGCCACGGTTCCAAATGTGCGAAAGAGTGAGAAAAAAAAAAAAAAGAAAAATTAACGTTTCATTTACTATTTTTGCCTAACTTCTCTTGCTATCTGAATGCTTACGAGTCTTTCTAGGTAGTTAAAAAATATAGGAAAGTTGATTTTTTTTTTAAAGCCTAGTACAGCAGAAAGCAAAATAGTGTACTGGAAATAAACAAACAAAAAGCATATTTTGTATCTACTGGGAAGATTAATCAAAAGGAGGACTACTTCTTCACGGAACTAGAAAAAGTACAGCATCTATGTTAGATACATAAACAACATAACACACAGGCATGACACTCATAGCTCTCTTCCCTGCTGGGCTTATCAATTTTACTCAGCAAGAAATGGTCCAAAGGAATCGCCTTGACCTATATATAAACCCTAAACTTAATAAAAAAATTATAAATGCTCTTAAAAACGCCCAAAGTCACCGAGAAACGAAAACTTAGGCTTATAACCATGATCATGAAAGCATAAATATCCAATAATACTAGTGTTACTTGAAACAGTTGGTTTGTGTAAAAATACATGTGTTTAGAACAAGCAGATCCTGGTGGATCAACTCATTGGCAAACAGTTAAAGTGGCCTTGATTAGATAAAACTAATTTGTCGACTTACTCCAGCCCACACCCTGTGTAAGTAGAACTGTTTGCAGGGAAAACCCTCGAAGAAGCCGCCCCACAGAGCCTCTCTAATGGCTTGTCAGACCAAATGATTTCTGACAAGAACAGGAAACTTGGTCAGGCAAAGGGACAGATAATTAGCCAAAGGGCACCTCCCAGGAGAGTTTAAGATCTCAAGCTACAAAAGGGACAGACTCTAACCATTAGACTGTCTAGCTCCCTTTCATCAAAATGTCTAGCCCCATTTCCTTGCACCCACAAGAGCACAGAGAGCGCGGTGGGCTCCCCTGAGAAGTTTCTGTACTCACACTGGCTGCTTGGTCTCTTCTCCCTTCTCTCCCAGGCGCTGAGCCAACTCACTCTGCAGTCTGCACCAGCTCAGGGTGCTTTTCTACCTCACTGCATTCCCTGAAGCTCCAGTCCCAGGGAAGGGGGCGTCTGTGATTGGGAGGAGACATCTCACATCTCACAGCTCACGTGGGCCGTGCCTGATGCTGCCTGAACCTGCCTGGCTGAGCAGGAAACACTTCGGACAGAGTTCTGCTGCTTTGGAATGTACATCTCCACATCTCCGATGCAGGGTTCAGCTTTTTCTCTTCAAATACAAACAGGGTCTTTGTGTTTAGTTGATGTTCCTTCGATTTTTCAGATCATTAACTACTAAGCCTTTGCGTGGTAAAGAAGCCTGTTCAGTCTCCCTTCTCTATTTACTTACGCAGGGCCAGGTTCAGTTTTGTAACCACAGGCTGTATTCACAGAGACGGTAAATGCTTAAGTAATATCCATACAGTGAGCGGTTCAGCAACTAATAAGGAGAAGAAAGTTAGAAACATAGATGGAGAAATGCAGACAAATGACAGGATCAAGTAGGTTGTTTTTGTTTGTTTGTTTGTTTTTCTGATGTCTAACTAGGTCCTCCCTTTCTCTTTACCCCTGCCTTTAGGGCCACTGGGAATCACATAGACACAGCATGAAGAGTATTGTTTTCAATGGACAGATAACAGCGCATGGTTAGTTTACCTGGTGCTGAGGGGTAGGAAAGGCAGTAATATCAGAAGGGGCTGAGCACTTTAATCATCAGACTTGGGAGCAAAGGCTCTTTTTACTCAACGGACAGAGTTAGCATGCAGTGTGCCTATTAGGGCATGGCCTGAGGTCCATGCCCATAGAAACTCGAGCACAGTATGGGTGAAACAGCCTCAGGCCACACCCTAGCAGATTTGAGGATGGCCTGTCTGAGCTCTGCACTGGGGATCTCCATGATCTGAGTCTTTAGGCGAGGGCCACTTCAAGGAGCAGATTTTGATAGCTGAGGTCAATTCCCGAGCAAGGCTGACAATGGAAGGCAATTAGTCTTTGATAGAGGACAGCATGGAATGTCCCAGTCTCTCTTGATGCCTTCTAATTCTTCTTTCTCTCCTCCTCCTTCTCCTCCTTCTTCAATGTTCCAGAGTCTGCTTAGATTAATTAGGACAATTCACACAATAGAACTCTACACAACGGTTAAAAATGAAGCCACACAAAAACAGTTCCATGGAAATACATTTAGTCATTTATTCAACAAATGGTTATGAAAACTCATGTTGTGTCAGGACCAATTCTTGAAGCTAAAGATGAAAAACAACAAATTACAACACAACAGAACAGCTCAGCTTGCAAAGCGTTGTCTGATTTGATACAACTTTTAAAAAAATATATGAATTTCAACTTTAGGAAGAATACTCAGCAAATATGAACTGGAATTCATTTAGGTGGTAAAGTATAGGTGACTTTACTACTTATTATTTTTGGCAGTTCATATCCTTACAGCACTGAGATTACAACTTCACAAAGAGAAATATGCGTCATTAAAAAAGTGCTCCCTGTAAGCACAACTGAAAGAGCAAAGACTCATTTTTGGTATATATATACACACACACACACATACTTGGGAGTGAAGGTCTTGGGAGTAGAATATAGGAATATATTCCAGGCCTTTTGTGTTCTACTCCCAAGACCTTGTGGAGAGAAAATGAAGAGATCTGGGGGGTTGGAGCAATGACTCAAGAGCACTTGCTGCTCTGCCAGAAGGACCTGACTTCAACTCCCAGCACCCACTTCACTGGGTCATAGCTGCCTGCAACTCCAACACTGATGCTCTCTTCTGGTCTTTGAAGAACACACATATGCTAGTGTGTGTGTGTGTGTGTGTGTGTGTGTGTGTGTGTGTAATTAAATAAAACCTTCACAGATTTGAAAATCTTTTCAGAATAGTCAGGGAAACACAAAACCCAGTAACAGGAGCTCAGGAGGAGGCAGATTAGTTTTCAGATATGTGCAATTGATGATACGTGGAATCTGTAATCCTTAACGTGAAAGTATGACAGATTAATTGTTCCAGGAACTAATTTCTAACTCTGTTTTGCTAAACCTTTCTTTCCCCCTGGCTAGGTACTGCCCTTAACCTTACCTTAACTTGACAAAAAGAATTATCCTGTGAATTCCCATTGCCAAGCAAACAAGCAAACAACCCTCCCAAAAAAAAACCCAAAACAAAACAAAACAAAGAAAAATTTGTTTTGATTTTTTTTTTTCATCTTACCATGATTTAGACCAGAGACCCCAGTGGTTGTGGAAGATCGGGGAAGATATGGAGTTCCCTGTATAAGAGTCTCCTAAGAGAGGAACCAGGCCGTCAGGTTATGTGACTCAGCCAGCAGAGGCTGCTGGGTCTCTCTGTCGTTCACCAGATGGGGCGTCTTACAGAACGCTCACAGCCAAACTGGCTCCCACGGGCACCAGAGGTGTTCTGCCCACTCCACGGCTTTGCAGCCAGTCTGTGACCTGAGATTTCATCTAGACTCCCATTCTCAAGCCAACTCCATCCTCTGCATACCCAATCGGTGGCTGCCCTCCCTTCCTGACCAAACCACGGCACTGTCGACTTTCCACTTTGTGTGTGAAGTAAGCCTGGTCACACAAATCTCCAAAGCCCCCCGGGTGGGGGGGATCATTTTCTTCAGCTAGTCTTGAGCTTTGGTGAAGATTTTCTTGAAATGCATAAACTCAGGTGTTTTGAGTTTTAATGGGCACACCTTCCTATTCAGCAATCAGAATTCAAAGTTGGTGGTCATTCCTATATCCCCGTCAGCTCTGAGAGATGAGGATAAATGCTTAATTAAGCTCATGTTTACACGATAGTAGCTACGTCAACATGGCTTCTAAATGCTCACCTACACATTTCCCAGAAAAGGGATATCTCAGTGTGAATAGATCTTTACTTTGGAAGGGATTGTGGGGGCATTTAATGCTCATTTATGGTTTTGATATGTAACTCTACATGGACTAACCATGCTCTAATAAAATAACCCCTCAGCCCAATTTTCTGTCCCGTGAAGGAAACCCTATGTAACAGATGTCTACTATTAAGAGGGCATGCTCTGAAACTTGGTTTATTGTATAGAGCAATACACTAGTCCCCAAGACTCCCTGTGCGTCTCCCAATGTTTGGCAGTGAGTCTCAGTATCTGTTTGAGGCGCTGCTGAGTAGAGCCTCTCAGAGGACAGCTCTGTCAGGCTCCTGTCTGCAAGCTTAGCAGAGTATCATTCATAGTGTCAGGTGTCGGCACTCTCCCATAGGGTGGGTCTTTGGTTGGGCCAGGCATCGGTTGGGCATCCCTTTCATCTCTGAGAGGACGTCCTCTAACTAGACTAGTCTTCTAGTAAAGGGTGGGAACCATCAACCCACCGCAAAACCTTCAACCCAAAATTCACCTTGCCTTCGAGCTGGGCAGGGGGAAAGATGCTTTGTTCTCCTCTATCCACTATTGAGCTACTGCCTCTCACCGACCCTCCTGCCCTCCAAGAGGGCTCCTTCTGCTTCCGTGTCTCCTGTGTCCATTATCCCTCCCATCGCTTCTTCCCTTACGAGTTTGTCTTCCCCTCTTATGGTCCCCAGTTTCATAACTCACCCTCTCCCTCCCCTAACACCACTTCACGCACACCACATATAACACACACACACACACACACACACACACACACACACACACACACACACATTCCCTGCACACTTTCTATATATGAGAGGAAACATTCAATATTTGTCTTTCTGCATCTGGTGTATCCCACCAATATGATTTCCAGTTCTGCTCTTTTTCCTGAAAGTGCCACGGTTCCCCTTTCTTTACAATGGCTTCACTTTCCGCAGCACTTAGGTGCCTTGTTTACTCGCCAGTCAGTGAACATCTAGGTTCAATCCTTTTCCCAACATTGTGGATGGAGCTCGTGGCTGCGCAAGTCTCCCTGTGGCCTGCGGTTTGCTGGCTCGGCTTCCTTCTTTCTAACACCCCAGGAGTGGTGTATTCTGGGCAATATGGCAGCGCTGCTTTTCATTATTTGAGCAGTGTCCATGCTCATTTGCGCGGTAGCTGCCGTGGCCCTACATTCCCAGCACCCGTGCATAGGGGCTTTGCCTTCCTCTCCTTCTTGCTAGAATTTGCTGTTTGTTTTGCTTTTCCCCCTAGAGAACTTTCTATTCCTTGGCCACCAGAGTTTGAAGAACAATTCAATTCGATTTTTGTCCTTTCTTAATTTGATATTTGATATGTATGGCTTTATATAAAATCTTGGAACTAAAAATTTTGATTTTTTTGTAATTAGACATTGGATGTGGAGATTTCTGCAACAGTTTAAAATCTATCCTTTAGTTAAACAGTCCCAGAAATGATTCAAGAAAATAAGTCAAGCTTCCTTTTCTCCTTGAGCAGTAGCTCCCTTGGCACTCAGCATAAGGCCTGCCATTCCCACTGTCTGTGCCTTCAATGGCGCCCATGTGCTTTTGTCCGCCATCCAGGTGCCACTGTAACCTGGAAGCCTCCTCCTCCTGGCTGCTGCCAGGCTGAGTCCTCACCATTCTTCAGCTGGCTGCATCTGGGCTTTCACAATGGTCGAGGAACCCTTCCCAGCTGATCTCATGCCCCTAGAAGCGCCTAACATGTCCAGCGTTCCCGGCTAACATTACTTTCTTTTATATCGCCTTGTTTAATTTCCTTTTATAAAAAAACAAAACAAAACCAGAGAGTGTGGCTGGAGAGACGGCCCAGCAGCTGAGAGGGCTTCCTGTGTTTAATTTCTAGCATCCACACCTGGTGACTCCCAAATGACTGCCTGTAACTCCTGCTCTAGAGGATCTGACACCTTCTACTGGCCTCCACAGACCCCTGCATTCACACACACACACACACACACACACACACACACACACACACACACACGCATCAGGAAAAAGAACAGAAGCCTGATATTGCCTTTTGTGTTTGTTACTTGCCCACACTGCCTCATACCAGAGTAGTGTTGAATGAGAAAACGATTTTCTTATTTAGAAGGTTTAGAGTGAGTTAGTTCTCCTCAGTCTTGTGAAAACATGGTCGTTGCCTAATTAATGCTTGAAAAGAAAGGCGAAAGCACTGTGGTCAAAGTGCCGGTCATGTGAAGTCTACATCTCTGTGAGTGTTGCTCTGAATTATTTTCTGCTTTTAACATTCACAATTTTAGGAGAATAATCACCCACATTTCCTTTCATCTCCTACTCAGTGGAAAATACAGACTATTTTGTAGTAGAATAATCCCCTCAGGAAGTATTGAGAGACACCACCATGGTAGAGATAGCTCCAGAGTGATCCAAACCCATGCAAACCCCAATCTCCTGGCTTCTTCCTTTGCATTTTACTCCACAGGACTGTAGTCACATTTTGTCTCCTCCGCCATCTATTTTCACTTAGAAATGGCACAGATGGGGCTGAGGAGATGGCTCAGTTGCTCAGTTCCCTTACTTGAATGCAGAAGGACTCGAGCATGGCTCTCCAGCACCCACATAAAAAGCCAAGTGTGGCATCACTGCCTGTAACTCCGTGCTGGGGGCACAGGAGGGCAGATCCCTGGGGCTCTTGTGGGACAGAGAAAGTTTCTATTTCTCTACACTTTTAGGTACTATCTTGGGACAAAAGGGCATTTAATAAGTCTTTTAAAAATTGTTCTTTTTTTTTTTTTTTTTTTTTTTTTTGTCAGTCACAGCTTTTATTAGTAAATGTCTCGGTTTTCAGTTGCTTATATTGTCATGACAAAGCACCTTGACCAAGACAACAACTTATTTAAAAAAAGCATTTAATTAGGGCCCATAGTTCCAGAGGGTTTTGGCAGGGAGCGTCACAGCAGGCACACAAGCCTGACACTGGAGTAGTAGCTGGAGCTAACGTCTGATCTACAAGCATGAGGCAGAGGGAAAGAGACTGGGAACGGTGCAGGCTTTTGAAACCTCAAAGCCCCACCTCCTCCAACAAGGCTACACACTTCCTAATCCTTCCCAAACAGTTCCAGCAACTGGGAAACCAAGCATTTAAATGGATGAGCCTATCGGGACTATTCTCACCTAATCCCCCACAGTACATTTTCTTTTCTGTTCTTGGCCATTTCCTTTAAGTGGCAGCGTGTGTACTCTCAGAATTTAACCTGAGGGAGACTTGATATATTTTGAGAATATTGTTGCACCACGTAGGTTGCAATTATTAATAATCTTCTCAGCTTCATTTTAGCTCTCCCCACAAGTTTCATTTTCTCATGTTAGTTACGTATTGTTCTTAATGATTTCTGGCTTTTGCATTACAGTTAGATAAAAGGCTTTTCAATTCAAGATTTCCTATCATTCTAATTTAAAACTTTTTATCCAATTAGTCTTTTTATCATCTATTTGGCTATTTTTTTAAAAAAGTATTTTTTGCTATTTTATATGTCAAAAGGTATTACATGATATAAGGTAGATTGTACTTGCCCATAATTAAATAGTACCAACAGCAAGATTAATTGGATGGGGGTACTGTAATCTGATTGTAGGTGTTTGATCAACGAGTAGCTGGACAATTCCTCGTATTTTTATTACAAAAAAATTGACACAAATCGTTCCTATGAGATTCTCCAAACTCAGTGTCATTTCCGGAGGTGTAATTCACCCACCTGAGTGGTTTTGTGGTGGAGCAGTTTTGCTGACGACCATGTGTGATGACTAACACAGTCGTAAAGGTCATCGTAAAGGGAGTCTCCCAGTGACTCATAGCCACACCCAAAGACACAGTTCTCTCTGAGCTCCATCCTTCCATGTTCCTGATTAAATCTTTCTTTTCCTTGGCGCTGGGGACTGAACCCATAGCCTCACACGGCTGACATGAAGATTAAAGGTTGGGTACAGCTCCTGGGATGCAGCTACAACGTCAACAATGCTTGTCTGCACCTCTGTGCACACAAGTGTAACCAGAGATGAAAATAAAGCCCCACTGGACATAGTTGCACTTTCGTGTTCGCATCTACGCTACAAGACGGAAGCAGGTGGAGGTTGAATAGAGTTGATACAGCATTATACAGCGCGAAAGAAAGCAGGTGAAAACAATGAGTGAATAAAGCGGAGAATAAGTTACTAAGGAGTTTAATGAGTAGAAGGGTAATTATTTATATAAAATCACATGGCACTGTCTGAAGCATGAGACGGGAAGACTGTTAGAAATGGGGGAATAGGAAAGTAATTCCAGAAGACTTGGACATTCCTGTTTTTGAGTTTCAAAGCTCTTTTTCTTCCTGGTTTCTGTTTCCCAGCAAGCCTAAAAATGTTAGCCTCCACATTTTTATGTATAAATAAATTTATCAAAATATAATTGATAAAGGAAAAAGGGTGGGACTGGGAGGGGAGGAAAGAAGGGGCTACAAGGATGTAAAGTGAATAAAATAAATGAGGAAAAATATAATTTACATCTCACAAAATTTATCTCAGCATATAACTACCATATCATATCAATCATATCATATCATATACCACTAACATGTAGCCTAGTGATTTTTGGGATATTGAATTGTAACCATTGTCACAATGGTTCCATTTTCATCACCTCCCAAAGAAGGCTCATGCCTGACAGGAGTCCTCCTTATTCCTCGTCTGAGCCTGATATGTGCTGACCTCTCTCTGTTCCATGAGCTTTCCTGTTCTGGACATTTAACGAAAGTGAAATCATCTAGTATAAGCCTTTTACTTAGGCCCGGTTTGTGTCGCGGTCATGTCACGTGTCTCTATTCCGTTCCCTTTTATTGCTGAGTAACGCCATCGTATGTGGATACACAGCCTTTCCAGCTTGAATTTAACAACTGCGGCCACAGCACGCACTGTTCGCACACTAGCTCTCTTAAGTGTACAAGTCAGAGAGTGTGAAGGACATGCCCATTCTCATGCAACAAGTCTCTGTAGTTTTCCACCTTCCAAAACAGGAAGTCTGACTCTTTAAATGGTTTACATTCTTCCTCTCTTCTCTAGTGCCCAGCAACCACACTGTGCTTTCTCTTCCTACAAATCTGGATACCTACAAATCGTGTAAGGAAAATCATGCAACATATCATCCCTGGCTGATCTCATTTGGCGCTACACTGTCAGGATTCATCTAGATCACAGCATGTGGCAGGGCTTTTTTTCCCCTTCCTTTCCAGGGGTGAGTAGCATTCCAGTGAGCGTCTGCTGTTTTTAAAAACCCACCCCTCGGTTGGTGAGCCTTCAGGTTGTTCCCAGTTTTTCGGTTATTAGGGATTCTTCTCTGGATCTTTGTAAACACGTGTTTGCATTTCCAGTTCATTTGGTGTGGATCCCTGGGCCCTAGGCTAACACAGCATTTGGCTTTCTGAGCCACTGCTAAATGAGTTTCCAAGGGATCTGTAGTGTTTTATATCCCCGCCAGCACGGTAGGAGGGATTTCATTTCTTTACACTTCTACCAATCCTGTGATTGTCACCCCTTTTGTCCACAGCCATTCTGCTAAAGGAGAGGTATCCTTTCACGGTGACTCGGACTTACATTTCCCTAATTACCAATGGCGTCAAAGTTCCTCCTTATGAGGCTCATGCATTGCCTGCTGTCTAAGGAACCGGGGGGACGGGGAGGCAAACAGCAGAGGGGAGGGCTTGGAGGTGTGGCTCAGCCGGTACAGTACTTGCTAGGCATGCACGAAACTCTGGGTTTGCTCTGCCACCCGGCAGAGATTTGGGTGTGGCTGTCCACACCTGTAATTCCGGCAGAAGGTAGAGAAAGAAGTATCAGGAGGACAAGATCATCCTTGGTTACAAGGTAAATTTGAGGCTGGCCTCGGCTGCAGGAGACTCTACCTAGACTCAAAAAGCATAAGGAGAGGGCAGAGGGGGGCAAAGAAAGGAAGGAGGGGAGGGAATGTTACAAGATTTGGCTTCTGCTAGTATGAGGGAATCAGGGTAAGGAGAGTGATAGGAGGCCTGCTGCTCACCAATCCATGCTCCTCCCACTGATAAGAACACTTCTAAGACAATTACAAGAACACTAGTTACTGTTCTGGGTGCTTTTTCATCTGTTTTTGTACTTAAGGACAGTGGAAGTTCTGGAGATACAGACCAGTGGGTCAAGCGCTTGTCTGGCATGCCTGAGGCCCTGGGTATTCAGGAGCCCAGCATGGGGACATCCGCCCGTAAGCATCTGTAAATGGAAGGCAGAGGCAGGAAAAGCCGAAGCCCGAGGTCATTCTCAGTGCACAGTTGGAGACCAACCCAGGTTGCCTAGGTTTCTGTCTCAAGATAAAACAGTAAGTACTTGAGACATAGCTCTGTAAAGAAGTCTTTCATAGCCACCCTTGAAAGCTTCCTTCCAGAAATCATGTTTTTCAAGCCAAGCATGGTGACTCACAGCTTTTAGTTTCAGCACTCTGGAGCAGGAGGCAGGCAGATCTGTGTGAGTTCAAGGCCAGCCTGGTCTACAGAGTGAGTTTCAGGACAGCTAGGGCTACACGAAAAAACCCTGTCTCTAGAATAGAATAGAATAGAATAGAATAGAATAGAATAGAATAGAATA
>NW_026596064.1:17115930-17181474 GCF_907164565.1 Psammomys obesus
TAAAATAAATAAAATAAAATAAAATAAAATAAAATAAAATAAAATAATAAATCTGGTTACTCGCCACTGAGACTTTCAGCCGATTTATTTATTTATTTTTCGTGGCTATTCTGTCGTCTTTACAGTTTACTGCAATTAACTTGGAGAGGGCCAGTTCCAAGACGCCCTTGCTCTAATGCTTGAAAGCTCGTTGCACTGAGGTTTCCATGCTGAGGGTTTACTTCCGGCCTGTGAGGGACTACTCCTGCTGACTGATCTTCTGTGCTGGATGCCTTTGTGTAGAGAGCATGAGTCACGGCATGTGAAGTGTTGTGTACATTTTCTTCCTTCTCAGGTAACTATGTGCCCATGGAATCACAGCCCATCCCTCTTGTCCACCGCCTCCCGATGGAAGGTCACAAGTGACAGTTGTGAATGGCATCGGAGACAGCCTTGGGGTGTGGCTGGAGCTGCTGGAGTGCTTGGGTCTGAGGGGGTCCGCCTTTAAAAACTTGTTAAAACTGTCTAATATGCGGGGGGGGGGATACAAAGTGAGTAAAGTGTAATTAATAAAGAAAAAAAAACTGTCTAATATGGTGGTTCTCAACCTGTGGGTTGCAACTCCTTTGGGTCGTTTTACAGGGGTCGCCGAGGACCATGAGAAATCACAGATATTTACATTACAATTTATAACAGTAGAAAAATTGCAGTTATGAAGCAGCAACGAAAAAACTTTATGGTTGGGGATCATCACGACATGAGAAACTGGAATAAAGGGTCACAGCATTAAGAAGGTTGAGACTGTTCTAATATTTGGGCCAGACATCACAAAACTACATTCAGTGGTTTAAAATTCAATTTTTTTGTTTCTTTGTTTTTTTTTTTTTGTTTGTTTGTTTTTGTTTTTTTTTTTTTCCTGAGACAGGGTTTCTCTGTGTAGCCTTGGCTGTCCTGGACTCACTTTGTATACCAGGCTGGCCTTGAACTCACAAAGATCCTCATGCCTCTGCCTCCCAAAGTGCTGGGATTACAGGCTTGCACCGCAAATAAAGTTTTATTATTATTTTGTTTACTGTGTAGGTCTGTGTGTGGCATGTATACCATACACGTATGTGAGAGGTCATGGTGGGACATGTGAACCACAATGATAGTGTGGAGACCAGAGGAAGTTATTCCAGAGACAGTTCCTTCGATTGACGGCGGGAGGACTGGGGAACTGGACTCCTCTTGTTGGCTTTCATGATACTTTAATGCACCGAGCCATCTTACCAGCCCTTTTTTGTTTCCTTTTTCCCCATTTCTTTTTATATTTAAGATCATCTTGTTATATAACCCTGACTGGCTTTGAACTCCGGATTGTCATGCTCTGGGTTTTAGATGCTGAGCTGGAAAGTATGCACCTCCAACCCAGCATGGATTTGATGCTAATACGCCATGATGTCACAGCCCCCACATTTCTGCCATTAATAATAGGGATGGCCTCCATTTTTAGGTTATGTTGTTGGACCAGCCAATGAGTTTACACGACTCTAGTTTATTCCATATATCGCCTCCTGTCTGTCAGTCTTCAGCTCATCTTTCAAGCTAGCAGTCAGCACACAGCATCTTTATCTGAGGAGAGAAGATTTATTGAGTTTGAAAACGTGTGTGTATTAGGAACAACTTAAAAGAAAAAGCTAAATAATCTTGCAACCATGTAGGACTGTTTGGGATATACTCATGAGGAATAAATATCAGAGACAAGATGGTAGCGTTCGTGTATGAATATCAAACAAGCACGATTCATTGTAATACAGCCCCCTAGTCATACCACCTCATTAGCTAACAATACAAAGAGCTAAACCTGCCTCGCCATTTCCGCAGAAACATTTTTAAATGTTCGGCATACAGAGGTAGAATCAAGTATGATCATCTCAAGTGTGATCTCTGACCAGATACTCTCATTCCAGACAGACTTTGTTAAAGCTTTCTGCTGTTAAATGCCAGTCCAACTGGTTATACATTCCACACGACATAGATTTCTTTCGAGGATAAAGGTGATTAGGAAAGGACATTTTTGCCTCACCTGCACAGGTGTATACAGAGTAGTAATACATGTCTGAGTTTTACTGTAGCCTGAAAACCAGGAGAAGATTAAATCTCATTCACTAACGGCAGAATGTAACAGGCAGTGATAGTGATAAGAAAGAAAATGGTACTGATATTCTGTTGCCATTAATACGACACATCCCTAATACTAACAACCATTTGTTAAAAGGATAAAAATGTTTTCTAATAAGCATTACATAGCCCGACACCCTTATTTTTATATTCTACAACAAATGGTGCCCAACTAATTTAACTCTCCACATCCTTTAAATCATACTTTATCATAATTTGGTGGGGAGAATAAGCTCCCAGGGATACAACCCAAACTTAAAACCTAAAAACTCCTGGGTCAATTACTGTCTTTTAAAGAGAGACTCTTAAACAGATCCAGGAGCAAAAGACAGAAGTATGGAGACAAAGCTGACCTAACAAAATTGACTACTGCCAGGGGATACGCAAGCTTTGCTCCTTGCTGTTGCCAGCTGGCTCAGCTTTCTCAGAACAGCAAGGGCCATGGCTATGAAGAGGGCAATTTGGAGATGCAAAACTGGGAGGCAGGCAGATCTCTAGACCGAGCTCAGCCTGGAGCTGCATCTAAAATGAAAAACAAACAAACAAACAAACAAACAAACAAACAAAAACACCATAGCAGAGGGTGTTTGGATCCTTTTGGCTTTGCTTTGGTTGTCATAGTCATGGATCTGGTTGCAATGTGTTTGATGGTGATGGATCTTCTAAATGCCTTCTCCAAAAATGTTCAAGGAGAAAATGGGGGAAAAGCCAAGAGATGTAATGGCACTCTTCCTGACAGAAACTAAATTAATAGCAGCTGAAATTCAAAGCTCTCTGACTGCAAGATGCTTGTCAGCTTTTTCTGGTAAGAGTCTGCCAATACTGTAGGTAGATCTAAATTGCAAAATATGATGAACTGGGCTTTGCTTGTTACAGCCTAAATTGGCACAACTGGCCCAAAACTTAAAGTTTTCCTGTTTCTTTGCTTGATTTTCATTTAAAGGCTTTGAGTTACAATGATATGGATTTGAGATAAAATATCTGAACAAGATGGTGATGTCAAATGCCTTTAATCCCAACATGTTAGATACAGACAGGCACATCTCTGAGTTCCTAATCAAAGTAATTTACATAATAAAGCAAGGGAGTCAACCCCTGCTGTTTAGCCACTTGCAGAGATAGTCTCAGATTCAAAATGACAAGCTTTTCTGTAAGGTACTGTAACGTACTGTGTACGTTCTTTTTCTTTCTTTCTTTTTTCTTTTCTTTTTTTTCTCTTTTTCTTTCTTTTTATTTTTTATATTAATTATAGCTTATTCATTTTGTATTCCAACTGTAGCCACCTCCCTCATTCCCTCCCAATTCCACCCTTCCTCCCTCATCTCCTCCCTGCCCCTCTCCAAGTCCACTGATAGGGGAGGTCCTCTTCCCCTTCCATCTGGCCCTAGCTTATCAGAGCTCATCAGGACTGGCTGCATTGTCTTCCTCTGTGGCCTGGCTCCCCCCTCAGGGGGAGGTACTCAAAGAGCCAGCCACTGAGTTCATGTCACAGACAGTTCTTGTTCCCCTTACTAGGGAAACCTCTTGGATACTGAGCTGCCATGGGCTACATCTGTGCAGGGGTTCTAGGTTATCTCCATGCATGGTCCTTGGTTGGAGTATCAGACTCAGAAAAGACCTCTTTGCCCAGAATTTTTTGTTTCTGTTGCTCTTCTTGTGGAGCTCCTGTCCCCTCCAGGTCTTATTATCTCCCCCTTCTTTCATAAGATTTCCTTCACTCTGCCCAAAGTATGGTTATGAGCCCCAGCATCTGCTTTGATATACTGCTGGGTAGAGTCTTTCAGAGTCCCTCTGTGGCAGGCTCCTGTCATGTTTCCTGTTTTCTCCTTCTAGATCCCACCATTTGCCTGCAAATTTCATAATTTTCTTGTTTTTAATTGCTAAGTAGTATTCCATTGTGTAAATATATCACAATTTCTGTATTTATTCCTCCACTGAGGGACATCTGAGTTATTTCCAGGTTCTGGCTATTACAAATAAAGCTGCTGCGAACATGGTTGAACAAATGTCTTTGTTGTATATTTGAGCATATTTTAGATATGTGCCTAGGAGTGGTATAGCTGGATCTTGAGATAGCACTATTCCTAATTGTCTGAGAAAGTGCCAGATTGATTTCCAAAGCGGTTGTACAATTTACATTTCCACCAGCAATGGAGGAGGGTTCTGCTTTCTCCCCATCCTCTCCAGCATGTGTTTTCACTTGAGTTTTTGATCTTAGCCATTCTGATGGGTGTAAGGTGAAATTTCAGTGTCATTGTGATTTGCATTTCCCTGATAACTAAGGGTGTTGAGCATTTCTTTAAGTGTTTCTCTGACATTCTATATTTCTCTATAGAGAATTTTCTTTTTAGCTCTGTACCCCATTTTTTAATTGGATTACTTGATTTGTTGCTTTTTAACTTCTTGAGTTATTTATATATTCTGGATATATATAAACCCTCTGTCATATACAGGGTTGGTGAAGATCTTTTCCCAATCTGTAGGCTGTTGTTTTGTTCTGATGACAGTGTCCTTTGCTTTACAGAAGCTTTTCAGTTTCATGAAGTCCTATTTATTGATTTATTGATTGTTAGAGCCTGAGCTGTTGGTGTTCTGTTCAGGAAGTTGTTTCCTGTGCCAATGAGTTCAAGGCTCTTCCCCACTTTTTCTTCTAACAGATTTAGTGTATCTAGTGTTATGTTGAGGTCTTTGAACCACTTGGACTTTAGTTTTGTGCAGGGTGATAAATATAGATCTATTTCCATTTTTCTACATGTAGATATCCAGTTAGACCAGTATCATTTGTTGAAGATGCTGTCTTTTTTCCATTGTATGGTTTTGGCTTCTTTGTCAAAAATCAAGTATCCATAGGTGTGTGGGTTTATTTCTGGTTCTTCTATTCAATTGATTCTTTTTTCTTAATGACGTATGTTATGTCCTTACTGATCTAAAGGTTGGACTCACATCAATTTTGGGTTTATGTAAGGAGAGATGATGTCACTGCTCTAAAAATGCCAACCAATCTCCTAAAAAAGTGGGACTTCCATAGGAGAACTGATGTCAAAGGGAATTTTGGCTTAAGAGATATGCTCTGTTGGTCAATGTAAAAACTCAAAATTAGGCTGGGAGAAAAACATGCAAACTGCATGCCTCCCACATCAAAAAACTTTTAAATGCTGACTAAATTAAGGTGTCATATTGCTCTGGCAGTTGGCTTATCCTTTTGAATGAGAGACAGTTTCACAGGTGATAGACGTCGGTCATGCCTGATGCAAAAAAGACACAGGGGGCTTACAGATGGTAAAGTGCATGTTAGCCTACTTAAGTCCTAAAAACTCAAAAATTACAATTCATATATTTATAAAAGGCAAAACTGTCCATCCCATATAAAAAAAGAGCAAACCAAGAAGAGCCACAACCAATGTAAAAACCCAGGTCTGAGATGCCTAGGGTATGCTTAAAGGTAAAATGGCATTTACATAAAGTTTGGCTGTAAAGGCATAACTGCCCATTTCATATCTAAAAAGGGAGAGGACAAAAACAGCTACAACATACATAAAAACCCAGGCTTAAACCTCTTAACAGGTACACTATGCCTACGGTATGCTTAAACTCTAAATTAAAAAGCAGTTTATATACAGTTGACCTAAAACATGCCTCTTCTATTGCTCAAGGCACAGGCTTGTCTCTCTAAAGGGGGGAGGGGTCTCCTCTCCAGAGATAGGTACAGCTTGGCCTAATACAACAGGTGCCCCAAGAGCCCAAGGAGGACATTTTGATGTATACAACCTTGTTTTGATTTCAACATGATAATGATTGTATGTTCAAGGATAATGCTAACTAATATTGCTGATCCCGCTACATGGGAATAGCTCTGAAACTGACTGGGACATGGATGTATATGAAGAGCCAATAATTCTTCTTGGCTACAGAATCCCCATGACAAGTACACGCCATCTTTTAGTATGGCATGAATAAAGATTTACAGACGTCTTTCTTCTGCTCATACAAAGAGCAGAGAGCCATCCTTAATCGATCTGTGCATCCTGCACATCTCATACGTTTACAATCTTAGAACTGTATAATGCTTATGAGAAATTACGTATTTTCAGAACCAAAGAACCAGACACCAATGGTGCTAGGTCAAACCTGACAGGACTCATCCTCTCAGCATGCTGAGACGTTGACACTTCTGTTCCAGCATTCTGCACGTTCCAGCTTCAACTGCTTCAGTTGCTGTTCTTCATCAAAGCCTGCTCCCAACAGAGCTTCAAAGAAAGGTACTGGTCTCAATTGGTCCAGCATTTCAGACTGCTTCAAACAGGACTTCTATTAAGCCTGAAATTTCTCAACAATTAGAGACCGGACCACAAATGTTATTGCTAGCTTGCTTAACCATTTTTTCCCCCAATTTCCTTTGGGCCAAATAGGATTGCTTTACCCCCAAAATTAGCTAGAAGTAATCTATGAGATCGATGCCCCATTTCCCTTAAGAGGGGTTGGGTAGGTTTGGTTATTTTCTTGGCCTGTAAATATTTATTGTCATTGCGAGAGGGCGATAAGTTATTAATGGTCTCATTCAGAGAGAAAATGAGGTTAGATTTAGCAATTTCTCTCTTCTGTTTTTTCTTTCTTTGATAAGGGAAAAAGGGGTTGAAAAGAAAGAAAGGAATACAGGAATATTTTATAGGAATAATAAGACAAAAGGTAGATTATTGAATCTACTGAACTTAAGGTTTTATTTGTTATTCTCAAATAAGGTTATTTTTAACTCATTGGTATGGGATTTTGTATATTGATGCAAAAACAAGTCTATTTTTGATACATTGTATAAATTTTAGCATATTGATAAAAATTTAAGGTTCACTTTCAATACTTTTAAATTAGTGTTGCAAACTATTTAGGATATTAGGTAATGCAAGCTAATTTGTAGTTAATCAACTCATAGTTATGTAAGATACTAGTCTAATTTATCACCAAAATATACATTGAAGGCTTAACACATAGATATGATTCTATAGATATATATGTTATATAAAGATAGATAAGTCTTCAGTAACCTCAGAGACCTACAGAATATGGCATTTAAAAATGTTTTTATTATTTTGAGGATTCTTTGACAATGAGACATATCATCTCCTGGCAGCACCCAGCCTACCTCAAAGAAGATGATGAGCATCAAAGAACCTCCTTATGGAGATGGCTTCAAATGTGGCAAACCAGTCACCTGGGTAAAAAAAAAAAAAGAAAAAAAAATTGCCTTTGCTTCCCAACAGACAGAATTTTGTCTAAAATGGGTAAGCTCAAATGCAGGACAAGTCGACTGCTGAATTCTGCCAAGACAGGGTAAGCAAGTCCTAAATAGTTCCTGTGTCACGTGTATGGCTGTCAAATACACTGAGCCACAAGGCTGAAGATGATACTCCAATGTTATGGAGAGTTTTGGGTGGCTGTTCAGGCAGCAAATCGTCTCTGTCAATTTTTTGTTTTTTGAAAGCTGCTAGCACTCACTTCCTATTTATTCAAGTGATTAATTTTATTCCTTCTCAAGTCTCTGAAGGGACTGAAGACCAGATAATCATAATAATACCAATAGCTTAGTTGCTTAGGAAGTGAAAAGATGTCTTAGGTCTAGATAGATGATTTTTGGTTAATAGATACAAACTGTAAAAATAACTTAGGTACAAAACTTTAGACCTTTATAAGTAGGATATTTTTTTAAGGTTTCGAAATGTATTTAAATTAGATATTATGTGTAATAGTCTTACCTAATTGTTTTTGTAATTGTTTCATAATTATTCTTACTGTATAAAAATGGCCTTTTTAGTTAGACAGAAAAGGGGAATTGTTGGAGGTTGGTCTAATACTAATCACTGCCTCTCATTGATCTGCTTACTGCCCACCAGATACGCCCATCCTTGTTTGCGTAGACCTGCCTAAAACATTATACCTAATTGGTTCATTGAATGGCCCTATACCTGGGCAGGGCAGAATGGGGTAGGCGTGGCTAAGGTTCCTGGGCTTTTGGGTTCAAAAGAGAATGATGGGAGAGGGACAGAAGGTAGAGAGGAGGAGAGAGCACGCCATGACGGGGTAGTGTGGAGAGAAAACCAGTTTGCCTGAGAGAAAGGACTCCAATGATGGCGTGAAAAGGCCCAGATGAAGAATACAAGGAAGTGCCATGGGATTGGTAGTCCAGTTGAGGAGGATTAAGGTAGATGGCATTGGATGGGGGCTGGGAGATGGATTTTGAGGTTATGGAGACAGTGTAAGTGAAATATCTGCCCTGCCCAAGGTAAATAAGGCAATTATAAATCTTAAAGGTGTCTGTGTCTTAGTATTTGTGATAGCAGGTTAAATAATACTGCTGTGATAATCTTAGGGATAATAATAAACATTATATAGCCGACACCCTTATTTTTATTTACTAAAACAGTTTTCCACACAGTTTCTGACTGGAATTTTGTGAGTAGCTTAGAGCCCCACGAGAGTCTCATGTCCTTTGAGAGGCAGAGAACAGTCACGAGTGTTTATTTGTCCTTTTTCTAGTTCAGGCTTTGCAGGAGTAAGTATTGAAATGTCCACAAATAGGTAGCCGTATGCACATATGTATTTGTGTGATCACCCAGAGAGATCTATAATTGTTACGTGAAATTTGCCCTGTACATTCTGACTTAAAGATTAAGAACACGTTCAGGCAATGTTGCCACCAATCTACTGAAAACAGATTTTCAAGTGGGAGCAGAGCCCAGTACTAACACACGAATGGACTTAAACCATGCTGGAGCGAGGTTCGTCTTCAGATGTTTCGCCTTTCATCTCTTTCCCTGATCATTTCTTGCACCTAAGGAGAATAAAAAAAAAAAAAAAAAGGAAAACTTTTCCACTTGGAATTTTGACCTACTTAGAATTACCACAGCTCATGGGGGTTAAATATGTAGAAGTTTAAAATACAGAAGTCCTTGGGCTGAGCAGGATCAAATGACTTAACACTTCATACATTAAGGATATATGGTGTAATCTCTAGATGAACCATTATGAAATAGAGATGCAAAAGCTGAAGAGTTGGCTCAGTGCTGAAAAGCCCAGCTCTCCTCTCCCAGAGGACTTGCGTCTGGGAGCTCACAACTGCCTATAGCTACAGCTCCTGGAGCCCTCTTCTGGCCTCGGTGGGCACCTGCACCTATGTGAACTTGCCCACACCCAGACCCCACTCACCAGCACAATTAAAAACAAACCATAAAACATTTAAATTGTTTGGGCAGGTATGTGCTGCATGTATCTGTCAAAAGTTATTTTAAGATCTTTACTGTGTCTCTCTGCAGTATGAAGAGGGAAACTTATGCAAATTATAGTTAGGAAATGTGTCAGTACTGGTTCAGTAATTAAAACAAAACATACCACAAAACGAAATCTTAATAATGGAGGAAATTAGCAAAGAGGGCATAGGGGTGGGATTAAGAAGGTAAATAACTCATCATACTTTGCTCCTTTTTTTTTTTTTTTTACATAGAAAGTGTCTTAAAACAAACTACATTATTTTAAAAATATTCCACTAAGGAATAAAAATATAAAGAGTATCAATTCTAAGGTGACAAAGGGGAAAATGAAGTGATATAAAAAAAAAAACTAAGAATAAAACAGAACAGGTAAAACAAATAGCATATGGAAAACGAGATCCAAATTAAACGAATCTCTGAAGACAACATGATAGCTGAAAGCTTGCTGTACACTATTTATAAAAAGGTGAAACTCAGAGATACCCTGTTTGTAGGAAATATGGCAAAAATTTTGTGACTGAGGAAGTTTAAAAATTGTACAGGTGAAAGGATGCATCATTTAATCATTAACAAAAACAGATCTAATAGAATAATGTTACAAAGAGGCAGAGGTCATGATACACCTCTTCAAGGTAAAGATTTCAGTGATCAGAAGGATATAACAATTCTAATTTCATGTGCACCTAACAGCTTCGTCATCAGCACCATATGCACACAGCTGAAACTCATAGAACAACTGGAGACAGCCAATCACAACCATGTTGGGAGGGTCAAAAGTCATGAGCACGCTGGTACAATGTGGTGTAATATTTACACTACTTCCTAAAAATTGCAAAGGAAACTTCTTTCCAACTCCAAATGATTTATTCACCATAATTAACCATATGCTATGTCATAAAGAAAGTCAAGACATTTCAAATACTTGACATCATCCAGAGTGTCCATTAACAAAGTGGGATTGATTTAAAAACCAGAGACAGTCATGAACTCCAATACCTAACAATTAATAGAAATAATCCAATGTCAAAAATAATAAGGAAGAAATCATAATTAAAATTAGCAACCATTTTGAAGTAAACAAAATAACACAATTCACATTTCTGTGATAAAACTTTAAATGAATATTTTTGTCCAAAAGGAAGTTTTGCTTTTATGTAGGAATAAACACTCAAAGAATTTAAGTAGTTGCTACATATTATGGACAAAGCACAAGCCCTATCCTCTAAGACACACACAAACAACAACAACAACAACAAACAATCACACAAACAAAACCCCCCAGAAAAACCAAACTTTTTGGTTTTGAACCTACAACTACTTGCAAATTCTAGGATTAAGCAAAGGCAGTCCATGACAAGGTGGAAGTATTCAACTCTATTTTTCAACTTAAAGTCAATAGAAATAATAGTCCAGGGGAATCTAGTCTCTCTGCAGTGAAGTAGCCTGCTCAACTATGTCCAGATGCTGAAGAGGGAATAGGAGCTGTACATGAGAGAAGATTCCTTCATTGGGCTTACATACCCTGTGCCTGTCTGACCCCAGAAACATAGACTCACCGGACAGGTTCAAAGTAGTGTAGGCAGTGCTTGAACGTTTGATCTGAGATATGATGTCAATCACAAAAGACAAGATAGAACTCATGGCTTGACTCTAAGGATGTTACTGGCCAACAGAAACCCCAACATTCACCAAAGGACTAGAGTCAAACTCAGTCTGCATGCTATGTTTACACCGTTCAAGACTGTCTAAATGCTCTTACAGACTACTTAAAAAAATTCCATCCACCTTAAGCAAAGGTAATTAATAGCTATTGATTCAGTGATGACCTTATTATTTATCAAAACAAGGCCTTTAAGGTTGTCTTTGTCCAGGAAATAAAAATACACCAAAAAGAAACCAAACCAAACCAAACCAAACTAAACCAAACCAAACCAAAACAACAGTAATAAAAATCATCAGAAGTAGAAAATATCAAAAAGACCAAATATAATTTACTTTTCCCTCCTGCTGTTGCTCAAATTATGTGTGTGCATACACACACATTCATCCATGAGAACATGGGCATTTTGGGTGTCTCAGAGCGCATGTGGAAGACAGGGGATAAACTGGCTCATCAGTAGTCTTCATCTTCCACCTTGTTAGAGACAGGGTCTCTGTTGTTTTCTGCTCAGTGTAGCAGTGTACCTTGCCGTGAGTGTCTGCTGAGAATTCTCTCTCTGCCTCCTATATTCCTGTAGGAACACTGAAGTTAAAAATGCTCCCCATTAGGCTTTTATATGGATTTTGAATTCAGGCCATCATGTTTATGCAAATACTTTTTGCCCACTGAACTGTCTGCTCAGCCCCCAAGTAGAAATTTAATCACTGAAAATTGATTAAAAAAAAAAAATCACTGCTGGGTAAAGGGCTTGCCGTGCAGGCATGAGGAGCTGAATTTGGTCCCCAGCACCTACACACAGGCTGGGAGTGAGAACGTGCTTAGAATTTCAGTGCTGGGGAAATAGAGACAGGAGAAGCCCTTAGGCCAAAGGTTCTCAAGATCCCCTTGGTTCATTGAATAACCCTTTCACAGGGGTCACCTAAGACCACCTGAAAACACAGATATTTACATCTTCACTCATAATAGTCTCAAATTTACAGTTATGAAGTAGCAACAAAAAAATAATTTTATGGTTGGGGTCACCACAACATGAGGAACTGTATCAAAGGGCTGCAGCATTGAGAAGGTTGAGAACCGCTGTCTTAGGCTCACATGACATCCAGCCTATCCTGATTGGCTAATAAGATGGACAGTTCCTGAGGAATGATGTCTGAGGCTGACCTCTGGTCTCCACATGCTTACACATACACACACACATGCACACGCATGTGGACGCCGCCACACAAATGAGCTTGCATACATACACATTATATGTGCTAGAGAGAGAGAGAGAGAGAGAGAGAGAGAGAGAGAGAGAGAGAGGTGACAAAACCATGAACAGAGCTTCAGGAATCTGCAGACTATCAGAAGGTTTAACAAAGGTAATGTGAGTTTCAAAAAAAGAAGGAAAATAAAACATACAAAACAAAACAACCCAGCCCCCCCAAGAGAACAGGACAGAAAAATGGTGAAGAAGACATGGCAGAGAACTTCCAGAATTTGGTAAAAGACTCTTGCATAGTGTGGAGTCCCAGTTTATCCTCCTGAAGTAAATTCCAACGTGCATCCCCCAAACCCCTCTGTGTACCAGAGAATAAAATGATGGGCTGAAGGCAGCCGAAGAAAACAGTGTATACGGGAGATAGAATTTGGGTGACTGAGATTTTCAGAACTCCCCAGGGTCAGAAGGTAGCAGAAGCACGCTTTTAAAGATCTGAGCAAAAAGCAAATACAATGTTCAGCAAAAATGTCTTAAAGGAATCAAAGTGGTAGACTTTTCTGATGAACGAAAACTATGAGAACATATGGCCAGAGGCACTGTAATGCTAACACCACACAAGAGAAGGCTTTCACCCTGGGCGGGGTTGGGGGTGGGGAATGGTTCAGAGAGACACTGGGACATTTTCCAAAAGGCCACAGAAAGAAATGGAGCATTCTTTCTTTTTCTTCCTACTCTTCTTCCAGCCTTTCTCATAGACTTAACCCAATGGAGAAACAGGAGACAAGCTCTCTGTAGGGTGGAGAAGCGAGAAAGAGGGATGTGAAGAATCAAAGAGAAGACATGCAATATATACAATGAGACAAGGGAGGCAAAGAGCAGGATTGGAAAGGTCAAATGACTGACTATTTGCAAATGATGTGCTTGCGTCAGCAGAAACCCTTAATCCTTCAACACATACATCCGTAGAATCAGTCAGGTTCAGTGAGGCTAATGACCACAACAGCAAAAATATTGTATTTCTACTTGCTGGCTAGTTAGATCCTGAAATTCTAAAAGTTTCTATGAATAGTAGCACCAAAACTAAATGCCCATGAGTAAAGCCACCAAAACACATGTGTAACATGAATGCAAATAGTAAATGTACCGAGAGAGGTTAAGACCTACACAAATGGCAAACACTCATTTTAAAGCTGTCACTTCTCACCAAATAAAAACCCAGTTGAGCGCCAAAGCAACCACAGCAAAAACCTCACTAGCGTGGTCGTTCTCAACCTGTGGGTTTGTAACCCCTTTTGTGGCTCACATATCAGATATCCTGCATTTTAGATATTTACCTTATGATTCATGATGGTAACAAATTACAGTTATAAAGTAGCAAGGAAATAATTTTATGGTTGGGGTCAACACAACATGGGAAACTTATGAAAGGGTCACAGCATTAGGAAGGTTGAGAATCACTGCACTAGTGTGTGTTTGCGTGTAAATGGAGGTATATGCATTTGTGTAACTTGACGAATAATTCTTAGAACTAATATGGAAATTAGTTCTAATATGGTCCAAGAGGGTCAAAGATATGTTCAAAGAAGAAAAAAAGTGGGCATGCTTTCTCTACTAGGTACAGAGTCATTCCAGCCATAATAATTGTCTTATTTTGAAACAATTCTAGATAGATATGCTGGGTGATTGAAATACAGATCAGCGTGCAAATTACGGCCTTTACTAAAAGACGGTGGTTTCTGGATGAATGAAAAAAGTGAATCTTTGCATAATCTTATATTGTATACAAACTGATGAAGATTATGGACATAGATGTGAAAGATAACAAGCAAACAAACCCTGCTTCATTATACACACACACACATACACACATGCACACACACACACACACACACTCTGTAAAATAATGTAGAAAATCATAATCAAATGTGAGTGAAACTTCTAACATAAAACAGTGGAAGTATTAATCATAAAGAAAAATATTGCTATATTTGATATTAAATTTAAGAATTTCTGCAGATCAAAAAAAGATAAGAGCTAGAAGGCGAGACAGAGGGTAGAAGGATGTAAGAACGGAAATGTGATTAAGCAAACACTTGGGACCAGAGCGTATAGAAACCTGCTGCTAATGAGTAAGACATGAAGCAATATTATAGAAAAATAAGTGTTTGAAAACGGCTAGATGGAAAAACATGCACTTGCCTGTTAGCTAGGAAAAGGCAAGAGGACACAGCAAATTTTACAGCCTGCTTACCTCAACAGCCAAGGCTAAATACAGTGACAGCAGTGAGCGGCAAAGCTATCCAGCTACTGGGGGAAAGGGGTTGCAAACTGGCACACTCACGCTAGAGAAGGACACAATTCGCTTGAGGCTAAGCAAATACACGCTCTACAATCTAGGGCTTAAAGGATACAGCCAGGAGAAACGTGCCACGCAAAGCCGCGGGTGGGAAGGCTTTTAGCCACATGTTTTGTGATAGCTCCAAATTGGAAATAAGCTACATGCCCGTGAAAAAGAGAATGGGTTGGCCACAGCGTTCTACGCGATGAATAACACGTATGTAATTTTGAGCAAAAGAGAAAGACAAAAGCAATACTGACTGCAGATGGTTCAGTTCAAGGAGCCCACGGGTCTCAACAGCAGTGTTTCACCACTGATCACCAGTAAAATTTCAAAGAAAAGCGAGCACGTTATTATAAAGGTCAAAAACAAGCAGTTCCTTTGTGGGAAGTCTGTGAAGCTGGGGATGATGGTCTTTTTCAGTTTGAGAGAGAGAGAGAGTCTCGCTACGAAGCCCTTGCTGGCCTTGGGCTCACAGAGAACTGCTCGCCTTTGCCTCCCAAGGACTGGCACTAAAGATGCGAGCCACCATACCTAGCTTTATTCTATACTTTAGTAAAAACTCTTGAGGGGAAGCTGCAGGTCCGTTTCCTTCCTGATGACTTGCAGCTGTTCGTGTTTTGCTTTGGTCATCTGGCTGCGCATGTCTGTTTCCAACCATGAGACCAGAAGGAGGATCGTTTCGCTCTCCCACTTCATACCTGGCCCAGCATGAAATCCAGGGGGTCATCAGGCTTTTCATAGACTAGGTTTTCAGTGATCTGCTGAGAGAAACACAATGCACCATGCTTTGGTTCTGAGATGTTTGCAGTTAGCTCCCCTCTACCCTAGGATATCTCATAGCCCTTCTAAAGATGTTCACAGGTCTCCTAACATCTTACTTTCTTTTTCAAATGATTTATTATTAATGTGCATTGGTGTTTTGCCTGCATGTATGTCTGTGTGTGAGGGTGTCAGATCTTAGAGTTACAGACAGTGGTGAGCTGCCATGTGGGTGCTGGGATTTGAACCTGGGTCCTCTGGAAGAGCAGTCAATGCCCTTGAACTGCCGAGCCATCTCTCTAGCCCTCTTACTTTATTTGGATGAAATCAGGCAAATTAAGATAAAAAACTGGTGAGATAAAAATTTAATAATAAGTAATATTTTGGGCTATTTCCAAGACCAAAGAGGTGGTGAGAAAGTTTGGAAGTGTTTTGAGAACCGTGGTATTGGCTAGATGATCAATTACCAAATTAATCACTTGAAAAAGAATCAAACAATGGCCTTTTAAATAGGAATAGAAAACATGGGGGGCTTAACGTACAGTCTTCTGAGATGCTTGGCTTTACAACGTGACAATTATGTTTAGTTTTAGTATTAAGTGGGAAAGGAAATATCAGGTCTTTGAGGCTGACTTTCATACTTTTTGCTGTTATTGAAAAGCTCAAACTGTTAGCATAATCAGGAACTGCCAATCAGGTTAATTTTCAGAAATGACACATTCAAATATGCTTAATGTACCTGCTGTCCCTCAATGAGGTATCCAATCTAGACTTGAAAATTTTAATTTAATTACTTGATCAACTAATTATATAGTGCTGGAGATTACAGTGTGTACGTGAGGCAAGCATCTTTTCACTGCGCTACAAACCAGCCTCTTCAGGTATGTTTTTATTGAACAATATACAGACTTGATAATTTATTTTCCTTAAAACTACACTGCATCAAAGGCATTAGTTCTTCTTTAATTTGAAAAATTATAAAATGGTTATTTTTTTTAAAAAAATTTAAATGTATCATCAGTATGTGCATTTTTATGTGTGTACCTTGGTATGTGTACAGAGGTTAGAGATCAAGCTTCATGGAGTTCGTTCTCTACTTCCACCTTTACATGGGCTTGGGGGGCGTTGAACTCAGCTCATTTGGCTTTTCAGATCAGAAGGCAAGGGCTTTTCACCAACTGAGCTTTCTTGCCTGCCCCCAAGCTCTGCCTTCTATTTCGTAATTTAGCAACCCCTCCTTCTCTTTAGCCATTACTAGTTCTTTGATTAAAGACAGAAACTAGCCACTTGTGCTCTCCCAATCAAAGAGCATTTTAAGAAGGAAACATCATAAAACAGGGCTAATGAAATAGGTATTTTTTAAATCCTCGTGAGGAATCTGAAAGCCATGGATGTCAAGCCATGGCCCCCAGTTCACAAAGATGTGAATGATGGTGCTGACAGATGTCCCTATCCCAGTGGACGTCAACTTTTCCTCACGCTGTGACCCTTTCACACAGTTCCTTGTGTTGTGATGACCCCCAACCATAAAGTTACTCTCATTGCCGCTTCATCACTGTGGTTTTGCTGTTGTTATGAATCATAACGTATGATTCATACCTTGTTAGGAATCTGTGCTTTCTGTTGGTCTTAGGTGAGCCTTGTGGAAGAGTCTTTTGACCCCCACAGGGTTGCTAACAACAGGTTGAGAACCAATGCTCTGTACCCTAATTTAAACTTTTCTAGTTTGGATGCTTCCTTTGGAAGCAAACTACTCTAATGTTACACCTGTCTAAAACAGTTACTCCAGACATACACTGTTATAGATGGGCACATGTGTCTCTTGTTAAGTAATAGTAATATAAAAAAAATTTACCCGGTGAACAAAAACCTCACCCCGATTATAGCTATGATAATCTCTCATAGTTCCACACTGCTCAAGAAATATCTTTAAAGAAAAGTTCTACTTTACACCCTGGGATCTATGAAATTTATGAATTCAGGAAGCAGAAGGAATTTGTAATTCTACCATTTTCTTCTAAAGAATGTCGCTCTTAAGCAGGCCTTAGATCTCCTTTAGAAGACCCTGGTTTAGAAAGCCCCTTAGTTTCCATTTTCGCTCATTTTTTTTTTCTTACAAACTTATTTAAAGCCAAAACTTTAACTATTGGCCAGATTCTTTTCCAGCAACCATCGTACATAGTCTCCAATGTTTTTGATGGGCGCAACACCACGGCATCATTTTCTTGGTGTTTCTTATCCATTCCTTTTAAAATTTCTGAAATAGGCTGTGCTCCTTCACCCAGCCCCCACCCTTTTCAGCAAATTTCTTCTACCACTTTCAAGGCCCATCATCAGGAAGAAAGGTTCAGAGTTAAGAGCTTTACCTGGAATATCTGAAGAATGTTGTGCTTTTCCATGTATCGGAGCGCAATTTGATAAGGATCTTCATAAACGATGGGAGGGAACCGCCTCCTGCTAGCTTGGCTGTATCTTTGAAAACCCTTTCTTTGCTCAAATTCTTCGTAAGCATCCTGGAATTGAAATATTACCCTAAGCATTTTTTTAAAAATATATCTGAAATTAATAGCATTTTTTTTGCTGCTATCAAATGGGATCTAGATTTGATGAAATTTAATATCAAGAATTAAGATTTAACACCAAGAATTAAGGAAGATACACCTGTGCTACTTTCATCTCCTGTGTGTGTGTGTGTGTGTGTGTGTGTGTGTGTGTGTGTATGTATGTGTATGTATGTGTGTGAGAGAGAGAGAGACCAATGACCTTAAAGGTTCCTTACAAAAGATGGGTCAAAAGTTATTTATGGAAGCACTGGGAGCTTTTCAGTGGTTATACTACTGAAGAAAATATATCTGTCACCCAAACCACTAACTGCCTGTAGGTTCTCAGGGCCAGTTCTTGGGGAGACCCATCTCATCTGTAAACACTATAAAGCACCTCAACATTTGGAGGGAGGGTATCTTCCTCTCTTTCAAATACTTGCTCTCACACAGAGAACTCTGAATTCCCTTGCTATGGTAGGAACCCAGGCTTTGAAACAATCTAGTGGGGCAGAATTAGTAGTAGAAAACGGGAAACTCTGGCTTCCTAAATCCTGGTTCACTGATCCTTCCTGAGTGGCCTGAGGATAATCAGGAGGCCCTGAAGCCTATGGGTCGCCTAGAAGCTGCAAGTTACATGGATTTATTTCTCATCTCCAAATTAGCACGAATCTTTCTATCTGGTGATCTTGTTTCCAACCCCACAGGTCCTATCTTGGCCTCCAACCTCCCAGGCAAGTATCAGCTGTCCCTTTTACCTACAGTAGTGTTTTCTGTGCCTTGAACTGTTTCTTGATTGGAGAAATAGTATGTTTTGCTTGTAATGTGGGGCAGTTTTTCACGTGAGAACTGGAAGTCAGTGGCTATTTCAGACTCAGGTGGGAAGACTTGGACCGTGGCTGAACTTTCTGTTTTCCCTGTTGAAGCTCTGGATCGGAGTTCTATTTGACTCTCTTCAAATGTGCAAGGCTGTATTTTTTGGTCCGCTTCATTGTTGTCAAAGGTTTCAGATAATGAACCCTGGGCAAAGGGTTTGTAGTATGAGTCAGCCTCGTTTTCTGTTGCACGTCCCATACGGGCATAGTCTGCTTCCTTATCCTCACGAAACCTACGTTGAACAGGAAAGTCTTCAGCCTCGTAATCATCTGTGCTGTATGGTTGGCTCTTCCCTGACATTCTAGAGTCAGTTTGGTAGGATGAACTCTGGTCAGTCTGCTCAGAAGCTCTCTTACTAGTTGGCAAAGACATTCCAACCTCTATCTCCTCACGGACTTTCCCCTCAAGTTTCCTGGGTATTTGCTGACTAGGTGGCTCAGATATTTTATGGTCAACTTGCTGAGATGCTTTTATCTCAGCACTGCTAGGTGATCTGTGGTCCATCAGTTCTTCGGAAGCTCCTTGGTCAGTCTGTCCAGACCTTGTGTTAGCAGCTTGGCTGGGTGCCTTGTCGCCAGTTGGCTCAGGTTGTTCATCCTCAGGATGTTTGGAACCTCTGTGAGCAGCCTGTCCTGCTTCTCCCTGGGTCTTCTGGTTATCTGGGGATTGGGCTATGTTTTCCTGGTTGAAGGATCCATCTGGAGCCTCTCCTGGAGGTTCATCCATTTTCTGCTGCGCCTCTGACTGGCCTTGTTGCCAGGCACTGTGGGTGGGGCCTGGGCTTGATTGTCCAGGTAACCTTGCATGAGCTTGTGATTCTGTCGGGGCTTTGTTCTGCCTCTGCTGAGCAGGATATCTGGCTGATGACTGGGCAACAATCACTCTCAAAAAGGAAGACTAGTTGTGGGCTACTGCAGTGGGAGCAGGAGCTGGAAGACCGTCTCCTGAGAGGAGGTAAGTCCCCTAGACAGGCAATCTGGATCCTCCATCACCGCCTAGCAAGGAGGCCTCATGGTTTTCACTGGTGCCTAGAGCTGTTTCTCTTCTTGCACTGTTCTCTGTTTGTTTTGTTCTCTTTTCCTGGCAGGTTCAGGCACAGCAGGGACTAGGTTCTCTCAGAAACCACTCTTTGAACTCTTCCCTCAGACAACATGAAGGTCCACCATACCTGAGAGGATAGGTTCATTTTGCCATTAAATTAAATTCTCACCGCTTTGGTGTCTAGCTTTGCCTTGTCACAGTTGTGCTGTGTGGCGTGTGAGGCACTTTCTTGCTGACTTAGAATGTGTGATCCATGGCCGGGAGAACAGCAGGAAGACCTAGTAAGAGTAAGTTCAAAAGCCATGCAGTCCAGCGGTCTCACAGCTAAAACAGCGTTAATGGGAGAAGGCTAAACCAGAGTTCCAGAAAGGAAGAAAACAAAGTGTGGCCACATAGTAGAAGAAATAGTTTGACAAACAAGAGAATTCGCACTTGGTAGTGGTGGCCAGTGGCCAACAAGTTTTAAGATTTGTACCCCTTCTCTAAAAATAACGCATGTGTGAGATCAGGCAATCTATTACCATAAGGTTAACTGCATTTAACAATTAGAGAAGAGATTTAAAGTTTAAAGGTGAATAGCTGGGTTCAATCTGTGGAGGGAGTGAGAATTCCCGTCCATTTTCAGGAACAAAGAAGGAACTCCAGGAACACTATGGTAACACCATTTATAAATGAGTGCCTAAAACAAAGTAGTATCTCCAAAAGTGTTTGTTGAATGAAAATTTATAAATGATCTGTATAGAAGAAATGGTCTCCATGTTTCGCATACATAGGTGATAAACAGTCTTATAGCTTTCACCTTCAAAAAGGTATCAGTCTGTGTATCTGCTTTTACAGTTAAGTATAGCCATTATATATTTAAAAAAAAGAAACATAAAGAAAACATTCCTTATCTGGGTATGGTGGTGCATGCCTGTAATCCCAGCACTCAGGAAGCAGAGGCAGGTGGATTGCTGTGAGTTCCAGGCCAGCCTGATCTACAAAGCGAGTCCAAGACCGTCAAGGGAAACTCTGTCTGGAAGAACCAAAACCACTTTTCCCAAAAAAGAAAGAGAAAGAAAACATTCCTAAATATTAAAGATACAACTTCTATTAATTTGTTCCCTATATGTGTCATTATATCTATAGGTGTACATATACTACAAAATCATCACTTATTTGAGGTCTTTCTTTTGCGGTAGAGATAGCCACACACTCTCCTCTGATGCTGCTCTTACTGCATCCCATAGAGTTTTGGGGTGTTGTGTTTTGTTTTTACCCATCTCAAATAAATTTGTCACTTCTCCTTAGGAATTATGATTTGGCACCATATCTAGAAATGTGCTCATTTCTAAACATTCATGAGTTTTCAAGTTTTCTTGATGAATTCTTGGCTTCATCCTTAGGTTGTTCTGAGAGAATTCTTTGTGTGATGTGATTTCTAATGTACAGAGGCTTGCTTTGTGTTCTGACATACCATGGTTTGAAGAAATGGCCCGTGAGAAGAATGTGTATTTGCTCTTGTTTGGTACAGTGGTTTTCCTGTGTTACGTATTTGTTTCGTTATGTTGTTCATGTCCTGTAGTTGCTTAATGACTAGTTTAAATATTCTATCCATTATTGAAAGTGAGGTATGGAAATCCCCAACTGCTTTTGCAAACTGTCCTTTTCCTCTCTTCAAATCTGTTAGATTGTTTCATGTTTTGAAGTCAGCAAAACTCCATCGAACAAATATGTATGATTACAATTCCTTTACCTTTGTATTTAGATTACTGTTTTATCAATATGTAAAATACTTGTCTATTGTAACAGTTTATGACTTAAGGGTTATTTTATTTTGTCTCATATTAACCTAGCAAACAAGCTCTCTTTGGTCACAGCTTGTGGGTTGGGTCATTTCACAGGCCTTCACTTTCAATGCTTTGCAGTATTAGAACAAAGAAGAGTCTCTGGAAGACAGAATACAATTGGAGGACTTTTTCTAAAGTTTATTCTGATAAATTGTTTCTTTTGTTTGAAGAGTTTGGTCCATTTATGTTTAAATTAATCATGGATGAGGAAGGATTTAACTTCTGTAAATTTCTGATGTTTTCTATTGTCATATCCTTAACTGTTCTATCACTGTCTTCCTTTGTGTTTTGATTTTTTTTTTGGAAGTTTACTATGTTAATTCCCTTTTTGTTCCTTTTATGACTATATTTTTTGTTATTAGTGGTTATCAGGGATTACAATTAACTTTTAATCTCATACCACCTATTAAGTCTATTTATGTACTACTTTACCGTAATTAATATGCACGTGTTGAATCACTCCTGGAATAAAATCAAGTAGGTCATAATACACCATCATCGTAATGTGTTTTTGACATGTGCAAGAATGCTTTGGAGAATTTTTTTGTCTAAATTCATCAGGGAAATTGGCTAATTGTTGCTGTTTTTCATTGTGTCCTTATTTGATTTGGTTCCAGGACAGCACTGACTTTGTAAATGCACTTGGAAGTTTTCATTCCCTTTTTAACAGTTTAAGAAGAATTGGTGTTTAGCAATTTCTTTTTTCAATCAATATATTTTTTTAAGTGAAAAATTTTCATACCACTTTTTTCTGATTACAGTTCCCCTCCTCCAACTCCCCCTAGACGCTCTCCACTCACTCACTTTTTTTTTTTAAAGAAAATATTTTTATTTTTTTATGTACACGTGCTTTGCCTGCATATGTTTGTTCCTTGTGCATACAGTGCCCTCAGAGGCCAGAAGAGGAAGTCATTCCCCTGGAACTGGAGTTAGAAATGACTAAGAGCCACCATGTGAGTGCTGAGCACTGAACCCAAGTCCTCTGCAAGAGCAGCAAAGGCACCTAACCACCGAGCCATCTCTCCAGCCCTACGGTTCAGTCTAATGCTAAACTTTGTTCATTGACTTTGAGTTTGAGTGACTTATCCACTGATAGTGTCTCGGGATCTATCTGGCTTTTTATTCCCATTCGTGTTTGTTTAGTTAAACCAAGAGCTCCAAATATTTACCAAATATCTATTTGTAATTGTTACATTTTCAAGATAGTTACCTCTGTTTTCATTTAACGATCTTTATCTCTTTTGACTAATTTTTAATATGTCTACTTTATCACATATCAAAATAGCCATGCCAAACTACTTTCAGCACCCATTTTATTGATAGATTGCCCTTTATTTTGTCTGTGGTGGCTTTCCCAGTGAAGACTGTTTCTCTGAGACAGCAGATGGCTGATATAGTTTTCAGTCCAGTTAATCAGTCTTTGGTGGTATGCAGAGGCCAATGTCTCAGTTATTTTTCTATTGCTGTGACAAAACAGGATGACCAAGACAACTTACAAAAGAAAAATTTGGGCTCATGGTTCTAGAGAGAGTCAGAATCCGTATTCCCAGAGGGAACCATTTGTATTTGTGGTTATTGTTGAGAGATGCTTAAGAGCCCCTGAGGCTTCACTGGTTGCTTTCTACTGTTGGTTGGCTTGTTTATTCTCTTCTTTCTCTCCTATGAGTATTAGGGCTCTGCTGGTTCACTGTGCTAGACCCGATGATGATCCTGTGATCTCATGATGGAAATTGTCTTTCGTCCTCTGCAGAGAGTATTCCTTTAAGTATTTTCATCAGTGCCAGCTTAGTTGCCATGAACTGTCTTAGTTTGTATCAGTTTTGAAATGTCCTCATTTCAACATCAATTTTAAAAGATAGCTTTGCCAGGTGTAGCAATAATGACTGGGAGGTATCTTTTCTGAGGCTTGAAGTAAGTGCACAGTTAAATTCTTCCTTCAACTTTGGGCAGCTGACAAGAAAGCTGATGTTATTCTGATGTTTGTCTTTGGGGGTAAGTTGACACTTTTCCCCTTTAACACAGTTTCTTGGATTTGTATTTGCTATCTTGACTCTAATATGTCATGGAGAGGGTTCTTCTCTGGTCATGGATATATTTGTAACTCCAGGTCTGTTTAATGTTTATATTTTTATTTCTTTAGATTTGGGGAACTTTTTCTAGAACTGAATTGAATTCTTGATGTCTTTGATTTAATAATTATATTTATTTATTTTATAAAGTTTTCAATTATATATTTAATCTATATACTTATATATAAATATATATTTAAATTGCTTTTAAATAATAATTTAATAAAAATTATTATAGTAACTCCTTCTATTTTATGAATTCTTTGATTTGATTTTTGATAGTATTCCAGAATGCTTAGATAGTATGGCTTTGCTCATTTGTGTTTTTTAAATTATTGGTATTTGAGACTAAATTTTTTTTTTACCTTGTTCTTCTTTCTTGCCTTTTCTCTCTCTTGGCAGAATGTGTTGGTGATGCTTTCCATTGTGTTCCAAACATATCTTTTTTTTTTTTTTTTTGCAAATTCTTAATTTTATTGCTGAAGTTTCCCACATTGCTGACTCTTTCAGAATGTTGCTGATTTTCTGATGTATTTTTCCAGCTTTTTCCATTATGGGTTTTCTTAATTTAATTAAGTCCTGGATTAAATTAATCTACTTGTGTACTTTTTTTGAGATTTTTGCCATTTTTATCACTAAACTTTTGAAAGCTTTGTCTGTCATGTTTTCCTATTTCAGTTGAAATTCAGTGGTTGAAGAGTTATAATCTTTGGGGCGGTCATGCCACCTCACTGTTTTGACAATCCTTCTGTGTTTCCGTGCTGTGGTCGAGGCATATGTTGGTTTTATGTTTTTCTTGTTTTCTTGGTGGCTTTTCTGAGCAAGAAGTTCACTCCTGATGTCTCTCGACGATACATCCTCATAACATTAACAATGTCAAAGGCAAACAAGATAGGGAAATATATGTCACCAGCAGGCATAATCCAGAAAATTGGAGAACTAATGCAGAATATGCTATAAGTTTTAATTATTTAGGAAAAAGTGGAAATAGTATGGGGTTGGGACAAAAATAAAAAGAAGAAGCAGAAAGGGGAAGATGGAATAAAAATGAAGTTAAACAAACAAATGAAGACAAATAGCAGGGGTGGAGAAGCCAACAATGGTAAAAAGATAAAAAGAAAAGACAAAGATAACAAAAAAATTTGTTTCAATAATGAAGTTCAAAAATAAAATTAGAAAACTAAAAGAAGCCAAAGAGAAAATTAAAATGTGAATTAAAAAAAATGAACTGAAACAAACTCAACTCAACCCCAAATAGAACAGAAAAACAAACAAACAAGCAAACAAAACAAAACAAAACAGAACAAAACAAAACAAAAAACCACCCAAAATCCAGTCAGGTAAACTCAAAATTCTACTAAAAGTAGAGGAGATGGGAAGGCAGAAAAGGGCAGGAAGGGTGAGGAAAAGGGGGAAGAAACATAATGGACATAAAAGGAAACCACACACACACACACACACACACAGAGAGAGAGAGAGAGAGAGAGAGAAAGAAACAGGAAGAATAAGATTGCCCAGTGGTGAAAAAAAAAAAAACGTACAAACAAAGTTGTACGAAACGATTAAATATGATAAAGTAAAAATACACTAAAAGTGTGAGGGGATATAATTCTGTTGGTAGAGTGCCTGCCTAGCATGCATGAAGTTTTTTATTTGGCCACCAGTACTCCATGAATGACACGGTGGCACCTATAATTCCAAGCATTTGGGAAGCAGAGGCAGGAAGATCAGAAATTCAAGATTACCGGCAGCTACTGCATATCAGCTTCAACGCCATGGTTACACGAGGTTCTTCCTTAAATCAAACGAAACAAAACGATGGGGGCGGAGGAGGGATGGTACAAGGAGTAAACATTGAAAATGTGAACGGGAGGCTGGCAGAGGAGGTGTGTTGAACGTGTGGCTCCTGTTTAGTTTTTAAATTTGCCTACGCTGGTGTCCAGCCTGTGTTAGAGAGATGGCGGGTGGCCATCAGAGCTGTGCTCACGTAAGTAGTTTCCCTTCTTGGTGGACCAGTGGTTACATTTATCTCTGCAGTCTGTGAGTGGGGTGGGTTACCTCACCCTCCAGAGATGCCTCCGACTTGTCCCTCTTGGGGTGGCTGTGTCTCTAGCTGAGCATGCCCGTGCCTTCCTGCAGTGTTGGGAGAGCCGTCTTCATACCATATATATATATATATATATATATATATATATATATATATATATATATATATATATATATAAAATATATTAATATATATTATTTACACTTTATTCATTTTGTATCCCCCCATAAGCCCCTCCCTCCTTCCCTCTCGGTCCCACCCTCCCTACCCCTTCTTCATGCATGCCCCTCCCCAAGTCCACTGATAGGGGAGGTCCTCCTCTCCTTCCTTCTGATCTTAGTCTATCAGATCACATCAGCAGTGGCTGCATTGTCATCTTCTGTGGCCTGGTAAGACTGCCCCCCCTCAGGGGGAGGTGATCAAAGAGCAGGCCTGTCAGATTGTGTCAGAGGCAGTCCCTCTTCCCATTACTATGGAACCCACTTAGACACTAAATTGCCATGGATTACATCTGTACAGGGGTTCTAGGTTATCTCCATGCCTGGTACTTAGTTGGAGTATGGGTCTCTGGGAAGACCCCTGTGTTCAAATCTTCTAGTTCTGTTGCTCTCCTTGTGGGGTTCCTGTCCTCTCCCTAACCTACTATTTCCCACTTCTTACATAAGATTCCATGCACTCTGCCCAACAGTTGGTCATAAAGTCTCAGCCTCTTTGATAGTCTGCAGGGCAGAGCCTTTCAGAGACCCTCTGTGGCAGGTTCCTAGGTTGTTTCCTGCTTTCTTCTTCTTCTGATGTCCATCCTCTTTGCCTTTCGGGATGGGGATTGAGTATTTTAGTCAGAGTCCTCTCTCTTGATTAGTTTCTTTAGATGGACAGATTTTAGGTTTATCCTATAAGTCTATATGAGTGAGTATATACTGTGTGTGTCTTTCTGCTTCTGGAACAGCTCACTCAGGATAATCCTTTCCAGGTCCCACCATTTACCTGCAAATTTCATGATTTCCTTATTTTTCATTGCAGAGTAATACTCCATTGTATAGATGTACCACAATTTCTGCATCCACTCTTCAGTTGAGGGGCATCTGGGCTGTTTCCAGCTTCTGGCTATTACAAATAAGGCTGATACAAACATGGTTGAGCAAATGTCTTTATTGTGTACTTGAGCCTCTTTTGGATATGTGCCTAGGAGTGGTATGGCTGGATCTTGAGGAAGCACTATTCCTAGTTGTCTGAGAAAGCACCAAATTGATTGTTTGTACAGAGTGGATGTACAAGTTTACATTCCCACCAGCAGTGGAAGAGGGTTCCCCTTTCTCCACAACCTCTCCAACATGTATTGTCACTTGAGTTTTTCATCTTGGCCATTCTGATGGGTGTAAGGTGAAATCTCAGGGTTGTTTTGATTTGCATTTCCCTAATGGCTAATGAGGTTGAGCATTTCTTCAAGTGTTTCTCTGCCATTCGATATTCCTCTACAGAGAATTCTCTGTTTAGCTCTGTTCCCCATTTTTTAATTGGATTACTTGGTTTGCTGCTTTTCAGCTTCTTTAGTTCTTTATATATGCTGGATATTAGCCCTCTGTCAGATAAAGGGCTAGTGAAGATTCTTTCCCAATCTGTAGGCAGTCGCTTTGTTTTGATGATGGTGTCCTTTGCTTTACAGAAGCTTTTCAGTTTCATGAGGTCCCATTTATTGATTGTTGATCTTAGAACCTGTGCTGTTGGTGTTCTGTTCAGGAAGTTTTCTCCTGTACCAATGAATTCTAGGGTATTCCCCACTTTTTTTCCTAGCCGATTTAATGTGTCTAGTTTTATGTTGAGGTCTTTGATCCACTTGGACTTCAGTTTTGTGCAGGGTGATAAGTATGGATCTATTTTCATTTTTCTACATGTAGACATCCAGTTGGACCAGCACCATTTGTTGAAGATGCTATCTTTTTTCCACTATATGGTTTTGGCATCTTTGTCAAAAATCAGATGTCCATAAGTGTGTGGGTTTATTTCTGGGTCTTCTGTTCGGTTCCATTGATCCACCATTCTGTTTCTATGCCAGTACCATGCAGTTTTTATAACTGTTGCTCTATAGTACAATTTAAGATCAGGGATGGAGATACCTCCAGAAGATCTTTTATTGTAGAGGATTGTTTTAGCAATGCTGGGTTTCTTGTTATTCCATACGAAATTAAGAATTTTTCTTTCCAGGTCTGTAAAGAATTGTGTTGGCAATTTGATGGGAATTGCATTAAATCTGTAGATGGCTTTTGGTAAGATGGCCATTTTTACTATGTTAATCCTGCCAAGCCATGAGCATGGGAGATCTCTCCATCTTCTCATATCTTCTTCTAATTCTTTCTTCAGAGACTTGAAATTTTTTTCATACAAGTCTTTGACTTGCTTGGTTAGGGTTACACCAAGGTACTGTATGCCATTTGTGGCTATTGTGAATGGTGTTATTTCCCTAATTTCTTTCTCAGTCCTTTTGTCTTTTGTATACAAGAGTGCTACTGATTTTTTTGAGTTAATTTTGTATCTGGCCACTTTGCTGAAGGGGTTTATCAGCTGTAGGAGTTCCCTGGTAGAGTTTTTGGGGTCACTCACATATACTATCATATCATCTGCAAATAGTGATAATTTGACTTCTTCCTTTCCAATTTGTATCCCCTTGATCTCCTTCAACTGTCTTATTGCTTTAGCAAGGATTTCCAGCACTATGTTGAAGAGATATGGAGACAGTGGGCAGCCTTGTCTTGTCCCTGATTTCAGTGGGATTGCTTTAAGTTTCTCTCCATTCAGTTTGATGTTGGCTATAGGCTTGCTGTATATCGCCTTTACTATGTTTAGATATGTGCCTTGTATCCCTGATCTCTCCAACTTTAAACATGAATGGATGTTGGATTTTGTCAAATGCTTTTTCAGCATCTAGGGAGATTATCATGTGTTTTTTTCTTTCAGTTTGTTAATATGGTGGATCACATTGATGGATTTCCGTATATTGAACCACCCCTGCATACGTGGGATGAAGCCTACTTGGTCATAGTGGATAATATCTTTGATGTATTCTTGTATTCGGTTTGCAAGTATTTTGTTGAGTATTTTTGCATCAATGTTCATAAGGGAGATTGGCCTGAAATTCTCTTTCTTTGTTGAGTTTTTGTGAGTTTTAGGTACCAAGGTAACTGTGGCTTCATGAGTTTGGTAATGTTCCTTCTGTTTCTATTTAGTGGAATAGTCTGAAGAGAATTGGAGTTAGCTTTTCTTTGAAGGTCTGGTAGAATTCTGCGCTGAAACCATCTGGTCCTGGGCATTTTTTTTTTTTTTTTTTTTTGGATGGGAGACTTTTGATGACTGCTTCTATTTCCTTGGGGGATATAGGACTATTTAATTGATTTACCTGGTCCTGATTCAGCTTTGGTAAGTCAAATCGATCAAGAAAATTGTCCATTTCATTTAGATTTTCAAATTTTGTGGCATATAGACTTTTGAAGTAAGTCCTAATGATTGTTTGGATTTCCTCAGTGTCTGTAGTTATGTCCCCCTTTTCATTTCTGATTTTGTCGATTTGGGTGGTGTCTCTCTGCCTTTTAGTGAGCTTGGCTAAGGGTTTGTCGATCTTGTTGATTTTCTCAAAGAACCAGCTCTTGGTTTCATTGATTCATTGAATTGTTTTATTTGTTTCTAATTGATTGATTTCAGTCCTGAGTTTGATTATTTCCAGCCATCTACTCCTTTTTGGTTTGTCTGCTTCTTCTTTTTCTAGGGTTTTTAAGTGGGCCATGAAGTTGCTTGAATGAGCTGTCTCGAATTTCTTCTTGAAGGCACTTAGTGCTATGAACTTTCCTCTTAGCACTGCTTTCATTGTGTTCCACAAGTTTGGGTATGTTGTGTCTTCATTTTCATTGAGTTCTAGGAAGACTTTAATTTCTGTCTTTATTTCTTCCCTGACCCAGCTGTCATTTAGTAACAAGTTGTTCAGTTTCCATGTGTATGTAGGCTTTTTGCTATTTCTGTTGTTGTTGAGGTCCAGCTTTATTCCATGGTGATCAGACAGGATATAAGGGATTATTTCAATCTTCTTGTATCTGTTGAGGCTTGCTTTGTGACCAACTATATGGTCTATTTTGGAGAAGGTTCCATGAGGTGCTGAGAAGAAGGTAAATTCTTTTGTGTTTGGGTGTAAGTTTCTGTAAATGTCTGTTAGGTCCATTTGATTCATGACCTCTGTTAGAGACATTGTTTCTTTGTTTAATTTCTGTTTTGTTGACCTGTCCTTTGTTGAGAGTGGGGTGTTGAAGTCTGCCACTCTTAATGTGTTGGGATCTATACGTGGTTTAAGTTTTATCAATGTTTCTTTTACAGATGTGGGTGCTCTTGTATTTGGGGCATAGATGTTCAGGATTGTAATGTCTTCCTGGTGGAATTTTCCCTTGATGAGTATGAAGTGTCCTTCCCCATCTCTTTTTATTAATTTTGGTTGAAAGTCTATTTTATCAGATATTAGAATGGCTACTCCTGCTTGCTTCTTGGGTCCATTTGCTTGGAAAGTCATCTTCCAACCCTTTACCCTCAGGTAATGTCTATCTTTGTGCCTTAGGTGTGTTTCTTGTATGCAACAGATTGCTGGGTTTTGTTTACGTATCCATTCTGTTAGTCTATGTCTTTTTATTGGAGAGTTGAGTCTTTTGATGTTGAGAGAGATTAATGACCAGTGGCTGTTAGATCCTTAGATTTTGATGTTGGCTGTGGTCATAATGTCCTGTGCTTGGTTGCTTTTTGTTTTGCTGTAGTAAGGTTAATTATTTCCTGTGTTTTCTTGAAAGTAGCTAATTTTCTTGGGTTGTATTTTCCCTTCCCGTGTCTTCTGTAATGCTGGATTTGTGTGTAGGTATTGTTGAAATTTGTTTTTGTCATTGAATATCTTGTTTTCTCCGTCTATGAGGACTGAGAATTTTGCGGGGTATAGTATCCTGGGCTGACATCTGTGTTCTCTTAGGGTCTGCATGATATCTGTCTAGGCCCTTCTGGCTTTCATAGTCTCTGTTGAAAAGTCAGGTGTGATTCTAATAGGTTTGCCATTATATGTTACTTGGCCTTTTTCCCTTGCAGCTTTTAGTATTTTTTCTTTGTTCTGTATACTTACTGTTTTGATTATTATGTGGCGGGAGGATTTTCTTTTCTGGTCAAATTTGTTGGGTGTTCTGTAGGCCTCTTGTATTCTTATTGTCCTCTCCTTTAACTTGGGGAAATTTTCTTCAATGATTTTGTTGAAAATATTTTCTGGGCCTTGGAGGAGGGAATCTTCTTTTTCCTCTATTCCTATTATTCTTAGGTTTTGTTTTTTCATATTGTCTTGGATTTCTTGGACAGTCTGTGTCAGGAATTTTTTGGATTTCACATTTTCTTTGACAGATACATCGATTTCTTCCATTGTATCTTCTACACCTGAGATTCTTTTTTCCATCTCTTGTAGTCTGTTGGTTATGCTTACCTCTGTAGTTCCTGTTTTCTTCCCTAAATTCTTCCTCTCCATTATTTCCTCCATTTGTGTTTTCTTTAATTTCTCCAGTTCTATCTTCAGATCTTGAGTTGTTTTGTTTACTTCCTTCACCTGTCTGATTGTATTTTCCTGTTTTTCTTTTAGTTCCTTCAGTTCTGTTTCTTTTATTTCTTTCAGTGATTTAATTATTTCTTCTCTGAAGGCCACAAGCTCTTTGGCTGCATCTTCCTGTATTTCTTCATGGATGGCCATAATCTGCTTGTCTTTAACTTCCTCCATTTCTTTATGGATAGCCATGATCTCTTTGGTTTTATCTTCCTCTAATTCTTTACGTATTTTATTTGTTTCCTCTATTATCCTCTCCATCAGCATAGATATAAGGTCATCTTCTTGGTTTTCTATTATGCTGGGTTGTCTAGGGCTGCTTGCCCCTGGATGGCTGGGTTCTGGAGATGCCATATTGCTCTGTCTTTTGTTGGTTGGGCTTTTACGCTGACCTCTACCCATTGGGCTGTTTTACGTGTTGGCTGTTAGTTTCTGTGCTTCCTGGAGTCCTGAGGTAGGGAGAATCTCCTTGGCTGGAAAATGATTTTTCCTGAAGGAGGCCTCCTCTGCTTTTTGGGTATGGTCACTGTATGGCCAGTGTTTCTCAGGAATTGCCACTGCTCACCTCAGGTGTATAGACCTGAGTAGTAGCTGTGGTCTTTCTTAGTTAGGGGACTCTCCTCTCACCCATAGAATTTCTCAAGACAGTTGCCCCACTGCTGGGTTTCTCATTCTGAATTTAGTGAGTTGTTTTTGTTGTTGTTGTTGTTACACTGTTTTCCAGGTACAGCCCTCTTGAAGATCCTGCTGGTTCCCTTGCTGTGGGGTTTTCTCCCAACAGGGAAACTCAGTCTGGTACCCTGGGGCACACAGTTCTGTCCGGGAAGGTGAGAGGAGCACCCAGCAAGTCTCTGGGCCAGGGGCTGAGTGCTCCGCTCTGGGCCTGGAGAATGTGCACCTAGGTTGAGTTGGCGCCCGGGGGCACGGCTCTGGTCTGGATGCTGTGCAGGCTTCTCTAGGCTGGCAACTGAGGGCTCCTCTCTGGTCTGGAGGCGGGGCGCCTCACTCTGGGCTGGAAGCTGTGTGTCCCTGTCTGGGATGGCGGCTGAGGGCGCCGCTTTGGCCTAGAGGCTCTACGCTCTGATCTGAGCTGGCAGTGTGTGTTCCCTTCTGGGCCAGATTGGGGACCGCTGTTCTGTCTGGGGTGGCCAGTAGAACCCACAGGCACAGACGCATTTGGCTCTGCCTTTCTGGCCTTTGGGAGTCTGGGCATCTGCCTAAACTGGGAAATTTTCCCGAGACCTTTTCGGGGTGGGGGTGTCGGCTGAATGCTCTGAGATCAGACCAGCTGATTCCCTCCCTGTGGGTTTGCACCTGACAGTGAAACTCAGTCTTTGGTGCCCTGGAGCCCACAGTTGTATCTGAGGCAGCGAATCAGGCGCGCAGGCAGGGCTCTGTGCCAGAGCCTGTGTCCCCGGCTCTGGCTCTGGGCTGGCTCCTGGGGTGCCCGTGGAACCCGAGTCTTTTCCAGGGGATGTGTGGGCGACCTAAAGTCAGTCCCAATCGTTTCCTGCACTGTGGCGTTATCTCTCGACTAGAGATTCCAGTCTCTAATGTTGTGGTGAGCACAGTTCAGTCTGGGACCGTGACCAGATCACGCTGGCGTGTGGCTCTGGGCTGGGGCTGGCGACCAAGCGTCTGGTGGAACCGGGATCTCTTCCGCAGTTTAGCTGGGTGAGTTAAAAGCTGATTGAATCCCCTACTGTGGGGTATTCTCTCACCTGGGAAACACAATCACTTGTTGTTTACGGCCACGAGTTCTGATTGCTGCTCACTGTGCCAATCCTGCTGTGTTGCTGCTCAGAATGAGAGTCCTCCCGGTGCCGCCATCTTTCCCCACCCCACCCCCTTTTTTTTTAAGTTACAAAGCTATTTTTTAATACCTTGGAGTGTGACCCACAGAAATAAAAAAAAAAACAAAAACAAAAAACAAAAAACAAAAACAAAACACCAAGCAAGAATCACCTCCTCACGACCAGGAGCGGCCCAGGAGGAGAGAGGCTACCAGAGGGGAAGGAAGCACAAAAGGAAACCCCATGCAAAGGGGATGCCATGCGGGCTTGGGGCCTCTGAGAACTACAGCATGGCAGGACTGGCTCCAGGCACACAGGCTAGGGCAAGAGGGTTGGAGGCAATTCTTCCTTCAGCTTTGGACAGCTACTTGGGTTGATCCTTCTCATTTGTTCCTGTCTGCTTTTGCTTCTTTGCAGGTGGCTTCAGAAAAGCCCATCATCTCGGCGCTTTCCCTTACTCTCCCTGTTTCTCCGTGCTTTTCTGGGGGTCTAGCTGGTTACCTCAGGCTAATGATGACCAGCTGCTCCAACCTGCCTCTAGGGCCCCTCGTTTGGGCCCTGTGTTCATGCTTTTAAAACATCTCCCTGTAGGTGTCAGGCAGACCCTTAGGGTATCAGAGCTTTCAGGCTCTACAGCAAAGGGTGGTGGCTCCAGGGCTTGCTCCACTGGCTGACTCTGGGCTCAAAATCATCCAAGCTCAACCGGTGAGCTAAGCTCCTAGCAGCTGAAGGTGGGGCTGTGTCACCCTCGGCCTTTCACAGCCCACACCCAGCCAGCTTTCTTGACACTTCTGAGCTTGTCCGCCTCAGGCTTTCTTGCTTTACCGCAGGTTAAACTCACCCTTTCTGTGATCAGCTCCCCTCCCCACCACATCCCCACCCCATGGTTGTTCAGTTTGAGACAGGAGTCTCTCTTCTTCTGGCCCCTGGCCCCTGCCCTCCAAGTCTTACAGAGAAACAAAATTTGATTTCCGTCCATCACTAACCTAACCGCTGGATAAGTCACTGTCTCACCAACACTCACAACGAATTTGAGGCTAGTGTGGGCCATGGGCGTGTCCTGAGTCTCTTAGGATGGCTCCCCTTTCACTGGGCGCTTCTGACTCGCCTCCCCCTTCTGGGGCTCAGAGTCGCTTGGGCTGTTTCACCACCTTGCCACTTCCCCGCCTGTCACCCAGGTTTCCTCCTGTGTTTTAGGTGTTGTATCCCCATCTTTGTGACTCTCTGACAAGCATTCTCTTTCCTGATGAACCGTCTCTGTTCTGCCGTCTGACCTGGAGGACGTTAGTCGCCTTCTGTGCAGACTTAGAGATGAGAGGCCAGACAACGCGACAGCTGCCCTCGCACAGCTGGAACAGAGAACAACCCATGAGTCTCACACGCTCCTTCTTGGCGGAGGAGAGCACCAGCACAGATCATCTAGGTGTGCATGCTGTTTGTTGAGGCGCGGAGGCGGATCCGGTCCTTCGCTTCATTGCTGAGCTTGCTTATTGCTTCTAATTCCTTACAATTTTAAAGTATATCTTCACATTTCATGAAAATAGAGATAGCGTTCATTATTTCCTTCCCTCCTCTCTTTAAAAACTGCTTTTCATTGTGTATATTCATTGTACATGGTACAGTTGCATAAGGAGATTTTCATACAAGTAAGTATTGTATGTTGGGTTTATTCCCCAAAACACCTTTACCACCGCCTTTTGTACTTCCCTTTATCCCCTAGACAGTTTCACATATGCATACACGTTATAAATCATATATATATATATATATATGATCTAGGGAGCACAAACGAGAGAAAACAGACAGTATTTGTCTTTCTGAGACTGGCTTAGTTCTCCACTTGCACTTATTTTCTTTCAAACAACACAACTTCGTTCTTTACGGCTGAAAAAGGTCAGTCCACTGTGCATGCCCACCACGTTTTCCTTATCTGTTCCTCTCTCAATGAACACCTCGCTGCTCTATAACCCAGCTGCTGTGACTAGCGTTGGAGTCAACACGTGCGAGGGTCTCTGTGAGATGTTGACTTGGAGGCTCTGAGTGGAAAGCCAGGAGTCTGGGCAGTATGGGCCAGCTATATCATTTCTGGGAAACCTTCATACTGACCGCCATAGTAACTGGATGGATTTACATTCCAGTGAGCACTGTGTGTTCCCTTTTATCCAGATCGTTGCCAACGTCTGTTATTTTCTTAATGACTGACATTCTCATTAGCATGGAATCTCAGGGTAGTCTTCTTAATTTTTAATTAAAAATTTTATTATTTTAAATTAAAATGTAATTTTACATCATTTCCCCTTTCCCTTCTCTCCCTCAAACCCCTTCCATGTACCCTGGCTCACTCCTTCTTAAATTTATGTGTTTTTTTTCCTTAAATTGTTATTGTAACATATATGTGTAAATGCATAAATCGTTACTTGCAATCTTCTGAGCCCATTTGCTTGTGTGTATTTGACTTCAGGGCTGACTACTTGGTATAGGATACCTAATTAGAGGGCTTCTCCCTGAAGACAACTAATTTTCCCTCTCCTACAAGTTCTTAGTTGCCTGTAGGGCCCCATGAGATTTCTCCCTTTTATACAATAGCATATCTATTAGTGTTGTCATTGTTCATGTCCTATTTAGGCAGCCGTATTATTTAGGTATCACTGGTGCAGTTTTCTCTTCATACTAGGCATAGTCTCACGGATTTCTGGGTCCTCTGGCTCTTACAATCTTTCTACCCCCTCTTTCCTGGTGTTCCCTGAGCCTTAGGTCCAAAAATTATATTTTAAATACATCCACTGGGTCTGGGCGTTCTATGATGTGTTGGACTCTGTGCTTTGATCAGTTGTGGCTTTCTGTAATGGTCTCTATCTGCTGCAAAGAGGACCTTCTTGGATGGGTGAGGCCTATATTTATGGGTGGGCATAAGGGTGCTTAGAATAGAGTGAGGAATTATGCTGTTACAGTCAAGTGGCGGCAGTAGGTTCTCCCATAAGATTCCCGGTTTCACTAGCCCTGGGAATTGGGTAGGTTTTTAGAACCATACATGATTTCTCTCCTGTTGAGCAAGCCTCGAATCCAACTGGACGGCTGTTGGTTACCACCAAGATACAAGGGTCACCGTTGCACCTTTGGGGATATCTTGCTGAGTTCATTGTTGCAGCTCATAGGCATCACTGCTGTTAAGACTATTTTTTCTTGCTTTCTCCCTTGGCATATTGTATGTTCCTTTTGGTGCTGTAAAAGCTAGTCTTCGTGGAGGAGGCTTTCAGATCAAATCTAGCCTGAGTCCTCTGAGTTCTGTGTACGAGGACCCTTCAGCAATAGGGCCTTACCTTAACCAAGGGCACCAGCAGTAGCTTAAAATTGTTTGGAGATGTCTTGGACTCCTCTGAACAATAACTCAAAAGGAGATTTCTCATGCCTGGTTACTGGGGTTGAACTGCTGCCATTATTTTCTGAGTGGCTTATGATGATATTTTAAGTGTTTCCTGCTCCTTTTTCCTCAAACAGTTTAAGAGCTTTGGGTCTTTGATTCACTTGATGTTGGTTTTGCTTTGCACAAGTTGAGAGAAAGGGATTTCACTTCATGTGGGTATCTAGTTTTCACAGCTCCGCTTGTTGAAGAAGTTGTCTATCTACTTTGCTCTGGGTTTTTTTTTTTTTTTTTTTTTTTTTTTTTTTTTTTTTTTTTTTTTTTTGTGCCAGAACCTGTGACTATGACTTTGTGATCTAACTTAAAATCAGGCTTGGCCCTGAAATCTGGCATTAGTGTTTTTGTTTTTGTTTTTGTTTTTTCTCAAGATCAAATTGGCATTAGCCTTGTTCCCTCTCTCCTTTCTCATCTTTCTGTTCCTCTGGCTACAGCACCATCCTACCATCCTCCTTTATTCCTCCTTCCTCCTCTGTTTCCCTCCCTCTTTCTCTCTCCTCTCTCCTCATCCTAATTTTAACCACTTGAATCTCAACCCCTTTTTTGTGTAATCAATCTAATTCAAATTTGTCATTTTTTTTTTCTTTTAGAAGAATCAATTGAATGTTTTTCTCTCATCTTCTATTCTCTATTTTATTATTTTTCTAACTTATTATTTTTTCTTCTGTATTATGTGTGTGTGTAGTTTTTCTCTTTATATATCCTTACAGAAAAAATTTAGCGTGTTAACTAGCACTTGAGTTGGTAAACTGTATTTTTTCTTCTGTACATTGCTTCTATGCATTGCTTTGACTCACTCTTCACATTTAGAATCATCTGAAAGTATTTCCCAAACCCATCCCCACTTTAAAAAGTCAGTGCTTATTCTAGAATGTTTTATTCAAAATTCACATATTTGTGAATTCCTTGATTTTTCCGTTTTTGATACCTAATTTAATTTCACTGCAGTTTAGGAATCTGCTTTGTGCAATTAAAACACTTTGATGGTGTTTTACTTAAATAAATGCTAGATTATCGACACTTTAGCAAGGAATCAGCATGTTAAAATAATTACTGAGATAATTCTACACGGAGTATTAAGTGCTCACAATCTGTTGGTGTCTTCTTTATGAGAGTCTCGGTTCAGAGAAGCCATATTGCTGGAGTTCAAAGCCAAATATGTCGAGTGCCCACTTTGTGGGACACAATCCTTTAATACTCACTGATGCTTGTTTTATGGACAAGCATATGGTGTATCTTGGGAATGTTCACGTGCATTTAAAATGTGTATTTTTTTTATGGCTCTGAATGATGTATGCAAGAAGGATTTCCTATCTCACATCATCACAAGATGCTGTCCCTCTTCGCGTCAGCTCCAGGGACAAGATGTCTCTGGCGGCAGCTCTTTTGCTGAGGTGGACTGCTTTTCCAGAACCAGTGTATGACCTCATTGTTTTAGGTGGTTATTATCCCAGTGGCCTGGATGAGTGAAGGGCTTTATGCATACCCATCTCCTATATCCTCCTAACACTGAGAAAAAGCTTCCATTTCTTAATCTTGAGAAACAAATTTTCTATTAAACACACTCATTCTACACACAAAAATCTGTAGCACCAGTCTACACCAATGGCCAGTGATCTGAAAAAGAAACAAGAAAGAAAAAAAAAAGTGATAAATTAATCTCTATGGTGAAGAGTATAAAATGTTGGTATACTTAAAAAAAAACCTCTTTTATTTATGTTTTTAATATCTTTCTCCCTACTCCACCCCAATCCCTTCCAACACCCCAACACCAGGTAGGGAGAGAGAAAGGGTTAGTGGGAGAAGGGCCAGAGTTCTCTTAGCTGCTTCCTGCTGGTTAGGGTTGTTGGGTTCTTTGGAGCCAGTCCAATCCTCAGTTCAGGAGATCTCCAACTTCTTGTTTCACTGCTTCAGTAGCATCTGGGAGCCGAAGAGGGAGGCTGTTCTATCTCAGAGCCCTCCAACACACTCTGGGCTCTGGCATTTATTCTCTCTCCAGAGTCCTCGGATTTAAGCTATCTACAGCTGGTAAAGCGCTCCTCTCAGAGCCCAGATGAGGTAAATAGTTTGCTGCTGTAGAGCATCTGAATCAGTCCCCCATCCCACACCTGGGATTAAAACAAGACTATGTTTATATCCACAACAATAAAACATTGATAAAGGAAAAATACACACATAAAATGGAAAGACAACATGCGGAGAGAAATCATATTGTTAAAAATATCAAGAAAACACAAATCAACCAACACAGTCAGTTAATTTCTATCAAAATATCAGTGGCATTCTTCATAGTAGTAAAAGCAATCTTAGAATCTGTGTGGAAATAGAGTCCCCTTTTCCCTAGCTCCTGCCCTATATCCAAAGCAATCTTGAGCAAAAAAAGAGTAAGGCAGAAGGCATTAGAGTACTTGCTTCTTAATATACTACAAAGCTGTGTTGATCAAGACAGCATAGTCAACAAGAAAAACATACATGCATACCAATAGAATGGAAAATCAAGAAATAAACCCACAAGTCTGTAGTTAAATATTTTTGCTTATGTGTGACAGATTTAACTCTGGTGGCCAGGCTTGTCTCTCTCTTTCTCATTTTTATTCACTGTACAGCCTAGTCTCAGTTCTCCCCTCCTCTCCTCCCAGTCCAACCCCTGCACCCTTTCCCCACTTCCCATTCCCTTATCCTCAGAGAAGGGGAGGCCCCAAAGGGTTCCAACCCACCCTGGTACATCAACTCTCAGTAGGACTAAGTGCATCCTCTCCCACTGAGGCCCAGACAAGGCAGCCGAGCTATGTGAAAGGGATCCAAAAGCAGGCAACAGAGTCAGAGACAGTCACTGCTGTAATTGTTAAGGAGACCTGCTTGTTGACCAAGCTGCACATCTGCTAAATATGTGTAGATGGTCTAGGCCCAGCCCATGCATGCTCTTTGGTTGCTGGTTCGGTCTCTGTGAGCCTCCTTGGGCCCAGGTTGGTTTACTCTGCCGGTGTTCTTGTGGTGTCCTCGACCCCTCTGGCTCCCACTATTCTTCCTCCCACTCTCTCACAAAACTCTCTGAGGATGGCCTATTTGCCTGTGGGTTTCTGCATCTGTTTCCATCAGCTTCTAGATGAAGCCTCAGAGGACAGTTATGCTAGGCTTCTGTCTGCATGCATAGCAGAGTATCATTAATAGTGTCAGGGGTTGGCTGTCTCCCATGGGCTGGGCCTCAAGTTGGGCTAGTCACTGGTTGGCTCAATCTTGCTCCATTTTGTAGGCAGAAAAAAATTTGGGTCTTTGTGTGTGGGTTGGTGTCCCCCTCCCTCTACTGGAAGTCTAACCCTCTCTTAACTACAGGAGGCGGCTTCTTCAGGCTTCATATCCCCTGCTGGGAGAAGTCTCAGCGAGGGTCACACCATAGCAGCCTTCCTTGTCTGAGAGATGCCGCCCCACCCCTCACTGATATCCCTTATCTCTATAAAATTTTTTGTTTTGTTTGGGTTTCTCTGTGTAGCCCTGGCTGTCCTGGAACTTGACTTGTAGATCAGGCTGGCCTCGAACTCAGAAATCCACCCGACTCTGCCTCCTGAGTGCCACCATGCCCAGCAAGATTTTTCCTCAGGCTGGTCTCTTACTAACCACAGCATGTGGATGCTAGGGTCACAGGTCACAGGTGTGAACTATCACACTTTAGCCTTAGTTAAATGGTTTTTTTTCCCCCAAAAAAGGTGCTAAGAGAATTGTGTTCAGTAATTACTGCTGGGATTAGATAGGTACACGCAAAAGAATGAAAGTAGTCTCGTATCTCTTGCCAGTTACAAAGTCATCCTAAAAAATGGATTAAAGATTTAAAAGCAAGTCCCCAAATCATAAAACTACTAAATCTAGGGAAATGCATTAGGATATTGGGATAGAAAGATATTTTTGGTAAGACCCGTAGAGCACATATGAAAAAAGTACCTATAAACAATGCTCTTTAGATGTGATTACATCTAACAGAGGAAACAATGAGTTTCCTCCAGAGAGCAGGAGGAAGTATTTGCAAAGTATCTCATAAAGGGTAGTTTCAAGAATATATAAGAACTCAGTAGTCAAACCCAACCTGATTTAAAAATGTACGATTCACCCAAATAGACATTTCTTTTTAAAATTAAACTTTTTATTGATTCTTTGTGAGTTTCACATCATGCACCCCAGTTCTGCTCATCTCCCTGTCCCCTCATATCTGCCCTTTGCCCTTGCAACCTCCCCTGCAAATAAAATGCACCCAAACAAACAACAACAAAGAACAAAGCCCAGAAATCTCATTGTGGAAACTACAGTGTGTCCCAGTGTGTCCCACCGTAATCCCTCTGTCTACACATCTTCACTTGCCAGTCTTCATTGCAATGAGTCATTGCTCCGGTTGGAGGCCTCTGGCTTCTGCTATACTGTCTGTACTGGATTCTAATTGGGACTTCTCCTCATTATCCTGTTGTTGCCCTGTGTCATGGAGACCCTGCAGCTTTGGAACAGCAGGACTAGCCCTTTGACGTGTCCCAGCCATTCACAGGTATAGATTTTGGGGTGAGCCAATTCAGAGTCCTGGACCTGGCCTTGGATGGCGGCAGAAGCTGGTCACCAGGGTGAGCTCTCCAGCACTGCTCTGGCTGGGACACCAATGCCACCATCTGCAAGAGGCAGGGTATGCTCTCCTGCCCTCAGGGCCACTCACCCTCACCTCTCCCTCAAGGGCCCGCTCCACTGTGTTGCCCAGAGGAGGTGCAAGGCCTGCTCTCCCGAGTGCTACAGCCAGTGAGAGGGCAGGGCTAGCTCTCCTGTAAATAGATGTTTCTTGAAAGAAGATACACAAATGGCCAAAAGGTTTTTGAAGAAATGCTCAACATCAACAATCATCAGCATGCAACATCTCACAGCAGTAAGGATGGCCAGAGTCAGAAGGATGAAAGATGATACGTGCTGACGGGAATGCAAACTAGTATAGGCCTTGTAGAAATCACATGAGGATTCATCTAAAAACTAAGGGAGCCACACAGGACTCGATTCTACTACTGGGCATATATCCATAGAAAAGAAATCAGTGTACCGAAGACACATCTGAACTCCTATGCCTACTGCAGCACTAGTCACAGCAGCCAAGATGTGGAAGCAGTCAACATCCAGAAAATGTGGAACATAGACACCGTCATAAAAATAATGAAATCTTGTCATTTGCCTGTGACAAGAGGCCGTTATATTCATTGAAGTAAACTGGCACAGGGAGACAAGTATCACATGATCTCGCTTACATGCGGAAATCAAAACAGTTGTAGAAGTCAAGGATAGAACGAGGGCTGGAAAGATGGCTCAGCAGTTAAGAACAGTGGCTACTCTTCCAGAGGACCTGGGTTCAATTCCCAGAATACACATGGCAGCTCACAACTGTTTGTAACTCCTGTTCTGGAGTATCTGACACCTTCACACAGACATACATGAGGGCAGAACATCGATGCAGATAAAGATAAAAGGAAAAAAAAGATAGAATGAGTGTCACCAGTACTTCCATAGGGTGATATAGTCGTGGAAGGGTGGGGCGAGGCTGATCATTGGCTGCTAGGATGTTGTTCTGAGCAAACAGCTGTGGCATGTTCTTGCATAGCAAGGGCAACACAGACAATAATATACCCCATATTTTAAAAAGCTGGAGGAAAGAATTTTGCATTTTTACCACGCGGAGATAATGTGTGAGGAGCTAAACATACGTAATCTGGATTAAGCACTAGACAGTGTGCACGTTAGGTGCCAAAACATAGTCCTCCATGAAGAGCTATCATTTTTAACGTATCAGTTACAAATTAAAATGTTAACAGAAATGTGAAGGCCCCAGAAGAGAAGGGAGGGGGAGGAAAAGCCATGGCCACTCCCCACTGGAAGAAGGGTGCAAGGCCCTCCCTTAGAGTTGTTTGGTTAATTCTCCTATATCTGAAACTGTGTCTCAGGACTTCAAATGCAGAGGGAGATGGAGGGCTTAGTCCACAAAGGTGACGTTTTGGCTAATTATCTCTGTGCTTGGGAGATGATTTCTAATACAGGTCAGTTAAAATTGATTTGAATGTAAAATCTGTGATCGAACACTTGCTGTGTGTCAGGCGATACCGTAGTCTAGGAAACAGTTCTTAAACCTCACGGATTTGATATTCTAAAAAGGACTTTCATATTAAAAATAAACAGCTATACTCTACAGTGTGAAAAGACATGATGGGATGGCTAGGGATGTAGCCCAGAGGTAGCATACTTGCTGATCATGACTAACACTTTGGTTTCTGTCCCAAGTGTGGGGGTGGGAGGGAGGAAGAAAAGGGGATGTGACTGAATGTTTAAAAATCACTCAGAGATTTGATTTTTTTTTTTCATTTTTTATTTTTATTAATTACACTTTATTCACTTTCTAACCCCCCCTGTAGCTCCCTTCCTTCTCCCCTCCCAATATCACCCTCCCCCCCTTCTCCACCCATGTCCCTCCCCAAGTCCACTGATGGGGGGGGTCCTCCTCTCCTTCCTTCTGACCCTAGCTTATCAGGTCTAATCAAGACTGGCTGCATTGTCTTCCTCTGTGGACTGGTAAGGCTGCTCTCCCCTCAGGGGGAGGTGATCAGAGAGCAGGCCAATTAGTTCATGTCAGAGACAGTCCCATTACTAAGGAACCCAATTGGACACTGAGCTGCCATGGGCCACATTTGAGCAAGGGTTCTAGGTTATCTCCATGAATGATCCTTGGTTGGAATATCAGTCTCAGAAAAGACCCTTGTGCTCAGATCTTTTGGTTCTGTTGGTCTCCTTGTGGAGCTCCTGTCCTCTCCAGGTCTTACTGTCTCCCCCTTCTTTCATAAGATTCCCTGCACGCTGCCCAAAGTATAGCTATAAGTTTTAGCATCTGCTCTGATACCCTGCAGGGTAGAGCCTTTCAGAGGCCCTCTGTGGCAGTCTCTTGTCCTGTTCCCTGTTTTCTCCCTCCTCCGATGTCCATCCTCTTTGCCTTTCTGAATGGGGAATGAGCCTCTTAGCCAGAGTCCTTCTTGATTACTTTCTTTAGGTGTACAGATTTTAGTATGTTTATCCTATATTATATATCTAATATCCACTTATGAGCAAGTATATAACCTGTGTGTCTTTCTGCTTCTGGGATACCTCACTTAGGATAATATTTTCCAGTTCCCACCATTTGCCTGCAAATTTCATGATTTCCTTGTTTTTTATTGCTGAGTAATATTCCATTGTGCAGATATACCACAATTTCTGTATCCATTCCTCAACTGAGGGGCATCTGAGTTGTTTCCAGCTTCTGGCTATTACAAATAAAGCTGCTACAAACACGGTTGAGCAAATGTCCTTATTGTGTACTTGAGCCTCTTTTGGATATATGCCTAGGAGTGGTATAGGTGGATCTTGAGGAAGTGCTATTCCTAATTGTCTGAGAAAGTCCCAGATTGATTTCCAAAGTGGTTGTACAAATTTACATTCCCACCAGCAGTGGAGTAGGGTTCCCCTTTCTCCACATTCTCTCCAGCATGTATTGATCTTAGCCATTTTGATGGGTGTAAGATGAAATCTCAGGGTCATTTTGATTTGCATTTCCCTGATGCCTAAGGACCTTGAGCATTTCTTAAGTGTTTCTCTGCCATGCTATATTCCTCTACTGAGAGAATTCTGTACCCCATTTTTTAATTGGACTAACTGATTTGTTGCTGTTTAACTTCTTTAGTTCTTTATATATTCTGGATATTAGCCTTCTGTCAGATATAGGGTTGGTGAAAATCCTTTTTCATTCTGTAGGCAGTCTTAGTTCTAACAACAGTGTCCTTTGCTTTACAGAAGCTTTTCAGTTTCATAAGGTCCCATTTATTGATTGTTGCTCTTAGAGCCTGTGCTTTTGGTGTTCTGTTCAGGAAGTGCCAATGAATTCAAGACTTTCCCCACTTTTTCTCCTAACAGGTTTAGTGTGTCTGGTTTTATATTGAGGTCTTTGATCCACTTGGACTTAAGTTTTGTGCAATATGGATGTATTTGTATTTTTCTACATGTAGACATCCAGTTAGACCAGCACCATTTGTTGAAGATGCTATCTTTTTTCCAATGAATGGTTTTGGCATCTTTGTAAAAAATCAGGTGTCCATAAGTGTGTGGATTTATTTCAGGGTCTTCTATTTGATTCCATTGATCCACAATTCGGTTTCTATGTCAGTACCATGCAGTTTTTTAGTATTGTTGCTCTATAGTTCAGCTTGAGATTGGGGATGGAGATACCTCCAGAAGATCTTTTATTGTAGAGGATTGTTCTAGCAATTCTGGGTTTCTTGTTATTCCGTATGAAGTGGAGAATTTTTCTTCCAAGGTCTATAAAGAATTACGTTGGTAATTTGATGGGAATTGCATTGAATCTGTAGATTGCTTTTGGTAAGATGGCCATTTGCACTATGTTTTGTTTTTTGTTTTGTTTTGTTTTGTTTTTCATTTGCACTATGTTAATCCTGCCAACCCATGAGCGCAGGAGATCTTTCCATCTTCTGATATCTTCTTCAATTTCTTTCTTCAGAGACTGGAAATTTTTTTCATACAAGTCTTTGACCAAGGTACTTTATGTCCTTTGTGGCTATTGTGAAGGGTGTTGTTTTCCTAATTTTTCTCAGCTCTTTTGTCTTTTGTATACAGGAGGGCTGCTGATTTTTTATTTATTTTTTTTTTTTAGTTAATTTTGTATCAAGCCACTTTGCTGAAGGTGTTTATCAGCTCTAGGAGTTCTATTTTTTTTTAAGCGTGGGATGAGAAATAAGTCAAACACCGGATGACAAATATTTCATTATCCTATCTCCTGGGTTTGGAATGTGAGCATTTGTCTCAGAAATCCAGATAAGAATGGTGGTTTTCCAGAGCTGAACCTGGTACAGGGAGGATTGGATAAGGAGGTTTGCATAGCACTGTGACTATAATGGACAGCAATGTTTTGCACATTTAAAAGTATCTAGAAGAGAGGATTTTTTTAACATTCCACATTGGAGAAGAGATACATGTTTGAGATGATGGGTACACTCATGACCCTGCTTTGATCACTGCAAAATGCATCCGTACACGGCAACCACCTCATATGACCTATATTTGCCCAGTTAATGTCAAATGAAAAATAGACAGAAATTTAATAAAATGAGCCTTAGAAACTTATGATCAAATGAAACTTTTAGAGTTTTGTTATACATTCAAATATGATAAACTGTGAAGTTAAGCATTTTGAGCTTTCTTCTGTTCCCTTATTCCTTATGTTGATAAATTATGAAATCTCTAAGTAGTAGCAGATGCTAGAATAACTTTGTCCTTTGAGCACATGTGTCAAATCGTATAATGCCAAGGCTTTCTCCAGCCCTGAGATGTATGTTTCACTGGCTCCCACATCCTTTCAGCTGCTTAGACTCAAAACCTCAGAGATCTCTCCATTCTCTCACACTCATTCCTCAGACTTACTCACTCTGGCATCAGTCCACTGCTGAGAGACTTGGCTCTTCCTCCTAAGACAGTTTCCATCTTTCCCTGATCGCCATTACAGGTACAGTTCAGATTCTCATGACTGGGCCATATTACTGCCCCTCTAACTGAACCCCTTAGCTTTCAAATTACCTTCTGGATTATAATTCTTTCCCTAAAATCATCCTGATCCCTGTAAAATTTCAACAACTTTTCAAAGCTTACAAAGTCTGGGATGGGCCTTAATCACAGAGTCCCAACTAGGATATGTGTTGGTTTCTTTCTGAAAACTCCTGCCACTGCAATGGTTCCTCATTCGACTTCTCCCCAAAGTCATGGCTGGACTTTTCTAATCCTGTGTTCTACACATGACTTCTCCAAAGATGTCTTCACTTATTATTGAATACACTACCCACTCTTCTTGAGCCCACTCTCGGCCTACTCTAGGAAGCCCTTGTCCTGTAAACCTCCACTTCCTGAAACCTCTGGAGTTGTAGTAATACAGAGGTGTTCTGACAGATTGCTCCCTGCCTTCTACTGCAGCACACGTGGCCATGGATTTTCCTTTTCACATATAAAGACTGTCATTTTATTTTATTTTATTCCAACCAACCCTTTCTTTGTCAGGTTTTAAAGCTCCTAGTGCTTAGGAAAGTATTTGGATTGAATTGAGGATTCTTTGGGACCCCTCTGCAGCACCTGAATGAACTAAAAATGGGACGTAATCTGCAGTCAGAGCACAGGAGTAGCTATGCATGCTTAAGCGAGAATGGAAGGAACCTCAGGACTCTTGACACCTGTAGTTTTTCTAAATGACATTCTCCACCTGCAGCTGTGTTCCAACTTTCATATTGTTCATTTTAAAATAGGATACAATTGATGCAAAATTTAAAAAGTGAAACATTGCTCCTGATTATCCTGGAGAACTAGATTTTGCATGCAAATAAATTGTCTGAGACATTAATGCAAACATTGAAAAAGAAAAACCCTGAAAGTGTATGAGATCAAGTGCTTAGAAGACAGTTATGTAGAGAAGCTTGTTTTGATGTTCAGAAGTGACTTTTACAATTCTATTTATTCTTTGGTAATTTTATATATGACTACAAGGTATTTAGATCGTATGCACCTGGTCATCAGCCTGCTGAAGCCATGAGCCTGTGTTTTCTTCCACTAGAGAGCAGCAAAGATTCACGATTGACTAACAGGCTTTTTTTTTTTTTTTTTTTTTTTTTTTAATATAATTTCCAATTCACATTTGGACAAACTATATTTGTCACTAATTTTTTAAAAAACGCACTTTCCAACTTTTTGGTCAACTATAAAGTAAGCTGAGTGAAGGATACTGTTTTGTTGTAGAACAGGGCTCCTACCTTGACTTTAACCTCACCTCCTGTTTCATCTTCACACAGCAAGCATGCGTTAGTCTCTGTCCCATGCTCGGAGGTGTGCACTTTTTGCAATAGAGAGCAGAGTGAGACTCGGTTTTTGCTTCAGAGGACTCCTGTCTTGTGGTAATTCAGGCCTGCACTAAAAGCAGGGGCGGCATACTTGTAGAAGACACAGCATGTTGAACAATGCGGATGTTTTGTGCTGTGTTTGTATCATCTCACTACTCACGAGAGCTCCAAGAAGTAAGAATCAGCATTCCCGTTTTACGGACGGAAAGGTGATGGAAAGGGTTGAATGTGTAGCACAGCATAGTAGCAACCAGGCTGCTGTTGGAACTTGGGCGGTCCCAACACAGCACGCACTCCACGGCGAACAAAATCCCACCGTCTATGAAGCGCTTCCTCTTCTATGAAGCACTTCCTGTTTAGGTCTGTTTTACAGGGTCAATAAAGGTACTTTCTTCCTGACTTAGATTCGGAACGGTTTGAGAAATAAAACAAAAGTGTGTGTGTGTGTGTGTGTGTGTGTGTGTGTGTGTGTGTGTGTGTGTAGTCCAAACTACCTTTATTACTGAGAGACTCTGAAGAATTGCAGGTTTTGGCTTTGATCCGTTAAAGAAACTTGCTCGCTGGTCCTGAGCTCCAGCATGGACAGGCCTCATCCTCAAAGCCCTCATGGAGTACCACCTCCCGGCAGCGCCGTCCCTGAAGGAGTAGAGAAGCGAGGGAGCCTATGAGGAGCTCGCTCTCGGGAAGGGAAGTATGTTTTTTTTTGGGAGGGGGGACTGTGAGGCAAGGACACCCAGTCGATTCTTGCCAAGTCTATCAGATGCACCACGGTCTCCTCTGAGCTGAGAGAAGCCAGAAATTGCTTCTTAGGGAGGAAAAATCCTCCAGGGAGGGAGGTGCATCCCTCTGCATCAGAGACCGTGTGGCGGCTGCTTATTGTAGAAGTCTTCATCTGCACCCCAGTCTCTGGAACCCGCGAATATGTTACACGTCGAGGGAGAATGCAGGTTATAAGTGGGCCTAAGCGTGAGAATCATCCGAACTGGGGGGTTATCTTGGATTTTCAGTGTCATCTCCTTTGATAAAGCAATGCCAGCACTTTCGAACACGGAAGAGGCGTGAAGAGCCGTCACAAAGACAGAGAACAGTTTCCCATAAACCCGAGAAGCGATCCGCTGTAGCAAAAGATTCATCTGGTAGACGGGTATTAACTGATTCCAGTCGTAGGTGCTGCAGTAGAGAGAGAAGCTCACCGAAGGAGCAGAGGCCTTCAGCCTTCTTGGAGAAGACTGACACCCAGCTAGACCACTCCTGTAACTTTATTCAGACATTGTACAAGGTTAACTGAGGCTGGGAGAGCACACAAATCTCAGTCGCGTGGCTAGCCATAATCAGAAGTAAGAACTCCAGGTTTGCCGGGAGTGCCCTAGGACCAAGGTCGGTGTGGGTACAAGCTCTCACGTAGCACCAAGTTCGGATTCTCTGGAGAGACAACATTTCCTCAAGGTTCAAACAGTCTCAAAACAATTTCTCAGCCTCTGCTGATTGACCCCAAGGTGGCAAAGGCTTTGCTGTAACATTTCTCTCAAAGCCAGACACAAAGGCTTTACTATACATTTCACTACAGATGTGGAAAATTCTCTCTCTCTCTGCTCAGTTTTGATTCTACCAACAGCTTTTCTTCATTGTCCCTGTCTCCATGCCCTCTGAGCCCCCTCTTTTAACATCTTCTTGGAAGATATGACCCAGTAAAAGGGTTGTGTTTCCAGATCTATCGGAAGGCACCCTGTGGCCGTTCCTTTGCTTTCTGGTAACACGCGTCTATACAAGATCTGTGGCTGTTAGTGGCTGACCTCTATTATTTGGGTTTTGTGGTTTGTAGAAATATGCTGCTATTTAACTTTCAAGTAAACATCATGAACTTTTTGAATTTGCTGTCCAGTTGCTTTTCTGATTTAAGAGAGATTCTAAAGAATTGAAGAACTCTGTTCACACTGCCCGTCTATCTGCTTCTACACTAAATCCTTCATCGTCTGTAACGTATCATTAGCTTGGCCAGCACAACCCTACCACACTGTATCCAATGAGAAAATTTTCTAGGACACTACAGCTTCATGAAAACACCCCTTAAAGTCTCTTAAAATTATTCTTTGATTTTATTTAGGCTTTCTTCTGGTCCTAATTTTATTTCTCTCTCAGAAGGTAATCATGTTGATTAGCTGATCAGTAAATGTCCTTGCATATTCTATTTCTCATTATGAATTATTTATCTATTCAGTTCAGGTTAACCCTTCTTTGAGCTCTGCTGTTTATGCCAGAAACTATGAGTCAGGGTACAAGAGGCAGAGAATTGAATGAGTTGTAGATCTCAAAGGGCCTTCCAGTCATTAGGGCTCTGTCTTTTTCTCAAACGATGTCAGGCCCCAGAAAACAACCACTGCTGGAGAGAAAATATATGGGTGTTTTAACAAGTCATGAACATCTTTAGTGAGCTTCTTGGAAGTAAAAGAAATTAAACTGCTTTTGGATTCCAAGTGGTGGGGAAACATGAAAGTAGGATGAGACAAGGTAGATTTAAAAAAAAAAATTAAATAAATATATATAAAAAAAATGGAGCCAAGAAGATGAAAAGTGGGTAGAAGAGAGACAATGAGGAATGATGTGAAAGATGCAGATTAGGTCAGCCCAGTGCTTCACCAAGGGCCATGAGCAGCAGGTGGAGTGACGCTTTGAGCTGTTGGTGTTAGGGTCACTGTGCTGTCACTTAAGCAGCTGAGAAGCACATCATCACCATAAAAATTAGTACATAAACCCGGGTAACTTTTTGGCAGGGGAAAACTCATTAATGTAGTAATAGATTTCGGTCTGCAGGGAAGTAGTTAAAGCAGGATAAAAAGCAACTGCCACCCTAGATATGGTCTGTCTTCCCTTAAAGATGCAAATGAAGCAGCGACTCTGAAATGTTACTTAGGAAAGTTACAATTAGCTGCAGTAATAATCGCGCTCTTTGGTTCTTGCTTTGTTTTACAGTGACTCTAATTAAAGGCCTGGCGATGTCGGAAAGTCACATTAATTATTCATCTGCAAACATTTACATAGACTCCCCTGTCCCCCTTCAATAAATCATCAACTTCACATCTCCATAATTTAATCAAAATGACTAAAAATATACCATCTCAAGCTTTGGCTCCTCCTCGCTGCTCTTTGTCGCTTCCGTGCTGTTTGTTAGGAGAGAAGACTTCCAACTGTTAGCAAGAAAGGAGAGAAGAAAATCTGCCTGTGGAAACTGTGGAGACAGTATTTACTTTTTCCCACACTGTCATATTGATTGGTAGAGGGCTGTGGTTTGCAAATGTCTGTAATTTTTGTTGTTATTGTTGTTTTGAGCAAGATGAGAGGCGCCATGGAACTGTATTATTATTAAAAGCTGCATGCTGCTATGATTATTAATAGAAGCAGAATATTCAAGAATACAGGGACAATTCCCCCCCCCCCCCATGATTCTCAGAATGGGAAGAACTGAAGCTTGGACCGCTTAGTTTGGGGAACGGACAAGAACGGGAACTCCCGGGACTTGAAGTTGAGGCAGCAGATGCGCAATGTGATGGATTAAGTAGCCACTTGGTTGGTCTATAGCTCTTAAAGATGAGCTGGCAGCCAGCCAGTCAAACCCAAGGACTCTGGAAGGGCGGTAATGGCGAAAACAATGTAGACTTTGGAGTCAGCTGGACTCAAGCTCAAACCTTAATTCTGATTTTCAATAACTTCTGAGCTGTTTAAAAAGTCTTAGTGATCTTGATAGATAACGTCCCGGTTGAGGCTCATTTGTGCTGTAAGGAACGTATGTACACCATACGGCCCGGCGTTGCGGGGGTGGACAGAATGCAAACAGCTTTTGATTTCTTCAAGTGTCCAAGAGCAACTTAATTCTGATGCCTGTACACAATTTGTATTTTCTGAAGGATTATAAAACAAGCAAGCAAACATAAAACCACACTGTGTTTATAGTTTTAAAAGTCTTAAAATTGTTTAAATGGTAATACTTCCTCAGTTGACCTAAAAGTTCGACCCACTCTCCCAAAAGCCAATTTTTGAGGTTTGGGGACAGAAATCAACAAGTGGGCCTTAAAAATTCACACGAATATCCCAGAGACCCAGGACAACCAACACAACCCTGAAAAAGAAAATGTTAGGGTGCTCGCTTCTTCCTGACTCCACAGTTTCCTAGGAAGTTATAAGAACCAGGGCAGAGTGAATCTGGCGTGAAGGCAGACGTGCAGATCAGTGGGATATAACTGGAGCGCCAGAAATTATACATGTGCACATATATGCGGTCTAATTTTTTTCAATAAGCTGTGGCTAGGGAAAGAATAGTCTTTAAAGAGTCATAGATCAGGAAGTAAAAGCATTAGACAGGTAAAGAGGTCCATGTTTTCATGAACTTGGATTAGAGGATGTTTCTTCTCCCCAGCTTTTCTCCTTTCTCCCTCCTCCCCACTTTGTTTCTTTGAGATAGCGTATAGCCCAAGATGACCTTGAACTTTTAACCATAACACCAAAAATACAAGCAACAACAACAAAAAGTAACAGATAAATTAACTACTTCAGGCCTAAAAGGATTTGTGGGCTGTTTTTTTTTTTTTTTTTTTTTTTTTTTTTTTTTTTGTGTGTGTGTGTGTGTGTGTGTGTGTGTGTGTGTGTGTATGTAGATTTAACCCAGGTCTCCATACATGCTAAGAATGTGCACTGCCCCGGAGCTACACCAACAGATAGTATTGAGAAAATGAAAAGACAACCCACAGAATGAAGGAAATTATTTGCAAATCATTTAGCAGATAAGGCCTGACGCCCAGACTATAGCAAGAGTTTCTGCAACAGCATATGATAAAAGGACTCGGAAAGACAACCCAATTAAGAATTTGGCAAAGGACTCACCTAAGCGTTTCTCCAAAGACGTGTAAACTGCCAGTAAGTATATGAAAAGATGTCCAGTGTCATAAAAGCCAAGATAAGCCAAAGCCAAAGCCATAGTGAAACATCACATATACCAGGATAGCTACAACCAGAGTGGTACTGAGTGCCTGTGGGAGACAGAGAAATCCGAACTTTCACACACTGACAGTGGAATGTAAGATGTGATTGTCGGTTTAGATTAGTTTTGCACAGCCTGTGTGTTTTCATATGTGTGAAGTGTCCTATAATATAAAGTAAGTCAGTGGTTGTGACCACTGATGAATATGATGTTTAGTTGGGGATGAGCAAAATATTCTGATCTATTGTGGTGACAGTTGTACAACTCTACAAATATAGCCAAGTAGTTTTGTTGTATATTTTAATTGTATTATACTGGATGAAGAGTGTCTTGATACAACTTTTAAAAAATGTTCCCATTTTTCTGACCTCTGGTGACTTCCTGTTGGAGGACTTCATACTGTGAGCAGTTAGTGCTAATTACCAAATTGACAGACCCTAGGATCACCTGGGAGATGAGTCATTTGGGGGTTATCTTGAGTACATTAGTTGACCTGGAAAGCCAGGACCACCAATTACCAAAAGTACCTCCCCGGGTTGATTTTACTTCTTATAAAGTAGATCTGTGCTTCCACGCAGCACCTGTTGCAGTTCTTTGCAGCACAGTCCTCTGGGAGAGCAGCTTGGCAGAGCTTGTGTTACTAAAGTTGAGGATTGAACTTGACCTGACTGTGTCTTGGGATCTCCAGAATTCTCCCCAGCTTTTGGGCTTGACAACATGTGAAGCTCATTCTGCTTCCCCACCCCCCCCCCCAACATCTTCTAGGCCAGGGACAGCTTTCTCCTTCAGAGAACTGTGGGATGACAGTGATGAACTGGAAGTCGTTGAGTGACTCTCAGTGATTGTGAGACTCTGGGGTGTGCTTGGCATCCACGGACAGATGTGGCCTCTAAGATGGCTTTTCTCCACGCTATAACCTCTTCATGCTGGAGCCCAAAGTGCCTCTAAAACAGGGAAATAGCTACATCGTGTTCAGGAGTCTTGAATGCACAAAAGCCCAGCAAATGACAAAGACATTCTACAGCAAATGGTGTGTAAATTCTGTATCCTCGATTTTGAACTTGGGATAGAAAGTGTAACTATTTCATTCAAGTAATTGAATTTGATGAATAAGAGTAAGGCTTGCCGTATAGCATCTTGCATTTGCAGTTTTGCTTGGCTCCACTGACGATGGAAAACACATCATGGCACCGATTGCTTTGGCAGAGCCAAGCATGGTGGAATCTCTGCATCCTGCATAACTTTGCACAGTATAAAAATCTACTTAGTAGTGTTAAGTATCATGTGTCAGATGATACCAAGCATGTGTTTGTGTCCACAGAGGCCAGAGGAGGGTGTTGGTGTCAGATCTCCTTGAGCTGAAATAACAGATGGTTGTGAGCTGCCGGACATGGGTGCTGGGAACTGAGCTCCAGTTCTTTACAATAACTGAGCAATCCCTCCGTCCCCCACATGGCTTATTTCTAATGGTTACCTTAAGACCACAAACCACTTCATAAATAGACATGAGAAAGGGGACTGGATTTGAATGGACTTGTATCAACCTATCCATTATTAGCACAAATACCATGTCCTTTGGCTATGTCACTGGCCTTTGAGCAATGTGAAACTATGTGTTTATAATTCATTAGGAGGTATGCTAAGGAACAGATTATACACATAAACACAGTGGCTGACACAAAGTAAGAAGATTTTTAAACAATAACAACGTGGGTCTGAACTCACCTTTGGGAGATAGATTTTTGCTTATTCTCACAGCCCAGGTCACATTGTTGTGTCCACATTAACTTTTCTGGCTCTCGACGTGCTTTTGATTATGTAATGGTGATCTGGGCTTTGAGTTTCCCCTATCTCTTCAGACCTTAGTGGTAGCAATCATCTCATCATTCAAATGCATCTACCAAGAGACTGTGAGTACCGGAAAATTTCACTGTGACTTATACCTGAGCTGCTTCATTCAGTGTAAGGATTTTTCTGTGGTTAGAACTAGCAGAGAGTCATTGTTACCTGTGGAAATTATGAATTGTTGCCAAGTCCTCCCTCCTGAGAGGTAAGCTCTTCTGTAATCAGAGCCCTGTGAGAAAAGCAGGCACTTCTCTCCATGCTTTGGGCATCCCTGTGGTTAGTGGGGTCTACTTTCGTATTTGACTATCTAGGAATTTTCATTCCTCTTTTTTCAAGCCATGCTTAGGATTTGCTTAGGATCACCTCATGCCAAGTATCTGACTTTGCCTCAAGGTTAGGTTAGAACTTCTTCAACTTCCTTTTCATTTTTTAAAATAGAACCTCCACAGTGTATTATTTGTCTATTTCTTCTCTGTAGTCCAGGTGATCCGCTCCCCTCAGCCACCAGAGTAATGGGATTACAAACATGAGCCACTATGCCTGGTCCCTTCTTTTACTTCTGCCTGCTCCATGTCTCTACGGGGAAATGGCTTGTTTTTTAGGCAGTTACCAATGAGGGCAATCAGCCTGTTAAAGTATTATTGGCACTCTTCATGTTTGTTGCCATACCGTGTGCGTACAGTAGCTAAGGTACAGAAGCAACCTAGGTGTCCGTAGACAGAAGATGGGATTCAAAAAGTATGAGGTTTAGATAAACAATGGAGTACTGTTTGGCCACAGAAAAGAAATGCCATGGAAGACATTAATATATTTAATAAAAATGAGGCAGATGCAGAAAAAAAAAAAAACATTTCGTGTTCTCAAATACATGTAGAAGCTAAAAACAACCAACCCAAACCCAAACCCAAAACAAAACAAAACCCAGCTGAATTCAGTTCAGAGCTGAATAATGATGATTAGAGGCTTGAGAGATTTGGGGGAGGAGGGAGACTGGAGGGCTCTCTCAACAATACAAGTTTCAGTAAGACCAAAGAGTAAGAGCAGGTACTTTTCATATAGCGAAGTGACCATAGCAAATAAAATGTACATTTAAAACAAGAAGGATTATAAACCACCAAGAAGTGACAAATATTTACCCTGATTTAATCACTGCACCTCATGTCTATGTATCCAACCATTACAATGTACAACACAAATATGAACAATTCATAAGCAAAAAAAGGAAAGGAACGTTTTTCTATTTCTTCACTTCTCCTTTTTCTTCACTGCTCACCCCAATCCAGCTGGGATGTCTTTGGGAAAGGGTTATAAGTTAATGGAATTTTTCCTCGTTCTCCCTTTAGCCTTCAAATAGATCTAATCCTTGGCAATTCATATGACTTCAGATGTGCTCAGCCCATTCAGGGTGGTGTGCCTGTATGTAGACTATCTTTTGATAACTCATACATCTCCAACCACTGCCTCTCTGATGTTACTCTTAGTTTTCTTTCTCTATTCTCTATTTCTATAGTCTATATTTGAATAATATTCCCTTGAGGGCTCTTCTTTCATTTAATCATTCTTTGATTTCTTTCCTGATTCATTCTATAAAGATTTGAGTGCCTAGTGTGCACTGTTAGGTATAGAGATATAAAAACACAATGAAGCCTTCATCTTCCTAGACCTTAGTTGCTTTTACTAGGCTGTGCTGGGCATTGAACTTGGATCTCACAGTTGCTCGACTGCTAGGCAAAGGCTTCAGCGCTGGCTTTCTCTCCCTCCCTTTTTAGATTTTGTTGGTGACAGGGCCTATCTAGATAGGGTTTGAACTTGTGATGCTTCAGTCTCCTCAGTAGCTGGGTTCACAGCCCTGTGCCACCTGGCCTGCTTTGTGGATCTTCATTTTTAGCTGAGGTGATCCAGAAAGGTGTGCCAACCCTTTTCTCCAGAAAGCCACATCTGAATTTCGGCATCTGTAACTATGTGAAGCTATGCCACAAAGGGGGATTAAGTTTGCAGATGGGATAAAGGAATCAATCAGTGCTTAAGGGGATCTGACCACAGCCTGAGTGAAATGCAGAGCAAAAGGCATCTTACTCCACGTGGTGTCAGATGCTAGCACTGCCTCAGAGCACAACGAAAGAAGCCACCAAAGCATGGTGAGATCTGAAAGATACAACTAATCTATTATATAAAAAAAATTCTACCTGGGAAGGTCCGGGGGATGTATCCTTCACACCTGAATTTGTGATGAGACCTTGGTCACTTAGAGCCACTTGGTGGAAGATTGGAGATTCAGGCAATTTCCACCACGGAGGTTCAGCACATTACTCTTACTAGACTGCATACTTACTCTGTATGGATTTCCCTCTTCCTGTACACATGCTTCTGCCAAGGCTACCATCTGTAGATTTGTGGAATGCCTTAGCCGCTTTCATGGCATTCCACATAAACATCGCTCCTGGCTTAAGGAAGTCACCAGGGAGCCAGCCAATGGAGCACATCTGTTTTGTCATAGGCCTGACCATGCCAAAGAATGTGTCTTAGTAATGGTAGAATGACTCTGAATAGGGAGCTACGGTGCCAGGTAGGTAGCACTACTTTGCAAAGCCAAGGGAATGGCATCAGGATGGAGAACATATTCCAAATCCAGTGTCAAGTATGTGGTACTGTTTCTCCCGCAGCCAGGGTTCCTGGACCCAGTAACCAAGTGCTGAAATTAGCGCTGTCTTCTCTTAGAGTGTTCCCTAGCGATCTACAAACAAAGCTTTACTTCCCACCCCTGCATTAAATTCCCACTGGTCTAGAAGTCCTGATTCCAAAGGGAAGGGCGATTCCTCTGGCAGATTAGCCCTTGGACCACAATGTTGAGGTGGCTGCTGAGACACTTTGGCTCTTCATGCCTTTGAATTCCCACACAAAGGATGAGTTCACTGTCCTGGACGCTGTTATTAACTTTGACTGATCCCACATGTTTTGAAACTGTAGATTAGGAGAGATAATCAGAAATAACATGTATTAGAACTGAAGTGCCATCCTTAACTTTAAGAGTAAATTAAGTAAATCAGTGTTACTACTTGTAGATTGACAGTTGAGTCACATTATTAGATTATAGTTCCTATCATATAATAGCCCACCAGAAAGATGCATGCATAGAGCCTACGCCACATTGTGCTGGCTAGTTTTTGTCAACTTCGTACAAGCTAGAGTCACCCGAGAAGAGGGAAGCTCAGATGAGGCATTGCCTCCATCAGATTGGCATGTGGGCAAGTCTGCGGCGTGTTCTCCTTGATTAATGATTGATTCGGGAAGCCTCAGTCCACTGTGGGTGATGCCACCCTAGGTGGGTGGTTCTGGGCTATGTCAGAAATCAGGCAAGCCAGTAAACAGCACAGTAGTAGGACATGTTAATTTTGTTTTCCTCTGGGCCTCAAACTTCTAGAATAATGATCCATGAGACTCAAGATAATTATTTACAAACACCTAGATCATATAGCTAGGCTCTTCGCTGACTAGCTCATAACTTAAAAGAAGCTATTATACTAATCTGCATTCTGCCACATGGCTGGTTACCTGAGCTCAGACACCACGTGTCCCGTCTTCCTCGTATTTTGCTGGCTGAATCTCACATGCCTGGCTCTCTCACAGAAGTTTTTCTGTCTCCTAGATGTTTCACCTCCTGTTTCCTGCCTAACCTATAGGCCGTAGGTTTTTAAATTGACAGGTGTTGTATACACAAGAGGGTCCTTCTACACAGCACCCCATCCATGGCCTCTGATTCAGTTCCTTCCTGCTGGTTCCTGCCTTGGCTTTCCTTGACGATGAGCTATAACCTAGAATCTCTTTCCTCTCCAGGTTGCTTTTGGTCAGAATGTTGCATTCCCCCCCCCCCACTCTTTAAGTATTCTATACACATTGTTTCACCTTTAAGGCATTATTTCTGACATAGGAATAGATACCAAAAATTTCTTTACAGAAACTCCCAGGGAAAAAGGCCAGCTTATTTTCATGTGGAACTTTCAATGTTAAAACACTTCTGACATCCACACAGACGGCTTCGGGTTAAGCTGTACGATTTAGGATTTAGATTTTTGGTCTGGAAAGACTCTGACAAAGGGAGCACAGCATGAGGTCTGAGTCAGGAACTCCTAAATTCCAACTTACCTGGTGACATATGTGGGCAGCTTTCAGACAAGTAGCGCAGGCTGGCATTAAGCACACCATCCTCCTGCTACCGTCTACAGAGTGCTGGGATTACAGACACGGACCACCACAGCCCATCTTAGAGCCCGGGCCTTCTCCTTTGCAGACTAAACGTAGTGTTTGCAAGGTGTGTTAGTACTGGGGATAAGTGAAATTATGCAAAGTGCCTTGCACTTAGAGGAGCCCCCACAGATGTTCCATCCTCCTACACACTGCTGCCTTTCCTCTCAGAATTGTCTCATACTCGGGTGAATCATTGCTAGATCGGATTTTAAAGCTGGGAAGAAATAGGTCTCAAATTTTCATTGCCATGACGACAGACTCAGAGAAGTGAAAAATTTCCTCCTGAAACAGTGAGCAACTGTTAACAAAGTAGCACCTTTTTAATTGGTGGCAAGTATGTGATTTCTTTCCTTCTCCCTGCCCCCCCCCCCAACTGTTTTCCTTAATCCTGTTTATTTATTCTGAAAGGACAGGAGAAGCCCAATGTTGATTATGCTCCTTGCTGTAAGGATGTTAACAACCATATCTTGCCCTTTCACACATCTACCTTGCTGCCCACAGAAGACTGTCCAAAGGAGCTGGAATTTTGTTATTACCTGAAATTGGACTATTCCATCAGTGTCTCTAGGTTCTTCAGATGCCTTTTAGCTACTGTTACATTTTACTCACTAAAAAGCACCCTCAGTGAGTTACAGTGGCTCTCAGGACTTTCACACTCTAAATAGAACCATTTCCAAATGAACTTTATGCATGAAAATTCACAAATGTAAGTGAAACATATTATTTTGAAAAGCTGAGTTGATTCAACTAATGTCTAGGGAAATACATAACACACCGTCATAGTTTTGCGGTCTTCATTTCCAATGCGACTTCCTAAAACTGAGGCCTGTTGCTCTTACAACAGAGAGCGAAAACAACTACTCATTGTCAAATGATAGATAGCTTTGCATGCTTTACTGAAGAGGGACTCCAAATCTTGTGGTTTTTTTTTTTTTTTTAAGATCCAGAGATCATCCTTTTAGCACATTTTAAGCATTATTATAAAATAATGTTTCTACCAAAAATTTACTTTTAAAAAGTTACTTTGAAAACCTGCATTCTCAAAAGTGATTCAATAGTGATCTGCAAAGAAATTATTGACTCTTTCTTATTAGAAGAAACAAGAGGTGCAGAGACATAAAGGTTCCTCCTCTGTTTCAAACAGGAAGTCAGGACGCTTGAATGCATTGTGAGTATGAAATGGTAGAAACTGTTTTGGCCTTTGATAAGGTACTTGGAGCAGGATATAAATTGTCAGTTATTGAGAGAAATTTATTTTATTCTATTTTAAACTCTTTTAAGAATTAAATTTACATACCTATGGGAATGTTCACAGGAAGGAGGTATTTTGTTTTGTTGGCGGCAACTACCAACCAGTTTTGAAGATTAGTATGAACACAGATTAATTAGTATATTCTCATGGCTGTGATAGAGAAACTGATCAGGGAGAGCTGAATAGAGGAGAAAACCACCCATCTTCAATCACCCTATTTATATCAAAATTGAATTGGTAAGGAGAAGCCATCTGAATAAAAAAAGGGGGGGCATTGTTCCTACCTTACGCCCTTCACAAAAAATTAAACCTATATGTACTGAAGACATACATATGTAAAAATAGAAGATGATTTTGGAAAATATAGGTAATTGTATTTATGAATTTGTAGTCCTTGGCTTGTGGTCTCTTCATTCCCACATTCAGGATTTGTGGTGGTTTGAATAAAAATGGCCTCCATGGGCTCATTGTGGGTGGCACTATTGGGAGGTGTGGCCTTGTTGGAGGAAGTGTGTCTGTGGGAGATGGGCTTTGGGGTCTCAGATGCTCAAGCTAGGCCTAGTGTGGCATCCACTTCTGCTGCCTGAGCATCAAAAGGTAGAACTCTCGGCTCCTTCTCCAGCACAATGTCTGCCTGTGTGCCACCATGTTTCCCACCGTGATAATAAACTAAACCTCTGAAACTGCAGGCCAGCTCCAATTAGATGTTTTCCTTCATGAGAGTTACCCATGGTTCTTCACAGCAGTAGAAACCCTAACTAAGACAGGGTTCCTCTGCCTACCACCCTTCTTTGCATCTTAGTGTCCCTTCCGTCAAAGAATTGATAGCACTAATCCTACGGGGCGTGTGCATACAGTGTGAGACTACATGTTGGCTTAGACATTTAGACTCTCTCCAGCCATTAATCTCCCAGCAATCCATTCCTACGACACAGCACTTTCTAACTGAACTCTCCAGAGGGAAAGTGGGGACCTCAGGTTTGACTCCTTGTTCTCTTACTCATTCTGGCCTTGTTCTATTTCTAGAAAGTGTCTTCTTCTTATTCCTTGCTAGAGTTTAGGACCTCTTTTATATAATAATCCTTTGACTTGTGTGAGGTTGGCTTATAATGTCTTTCTTTTGTGGGGCTCCATCCAACTTGTCTTGGTATTTAAAAAGGACCTATTGGAATTTAACAAAACTATAAATAATAACAAAAGAACAACGTTCTCCTCCTTAAATAGCATACTGAAAAAAGGTATTCTTTCCTTCTTCCCTTTGTTTTTTTTATAATATAATTTTTTTATTTATTAAAATTTATGCACTTTGTAACCCCCTCAACTCATCCCCTCCCAATCTTGCCCTCCGTCCTTCCCTCATCTCCTTCCCTTCCCCTTCCCCGGTCCATTGACAGGGTAGGACCTCCTTCCCTTCCCTCTGACCCTAGCCTATCAGGTCTCATCAGGACTGGCTGCATTGTTTTCCTCTGTGGCCTGGTAAGGCTGCCTACTTCCCCCACTCCCCTTAAGGGGAGGTGATCAAAGAGCCAGCCACCAAGTTCATGTCAGAGACAGCCCTGTCTTCCCTTACTAGGAAGCCCATTTGGAGACTGAGGTGCCATGGGCTACATCTGTGTAAGGGTTCTAGGTTACCTCCATGAAACCTCCTTTTCTTTGTAAAAGAATCATGAGTCCAAGAAATTCTTTCTAGACTTTGGTTTGATTATGTCAAATTATTGTCTTACAGGTTTGTTGCCAGACTGGCCTCCTTCATAATACTTGTATTTGTTTGTAGAACATTATTTAATAATGTTCTGCCTTTTTTGCCTAAACTGAAACTCCTCGAGGGCAAAGATCATTGCTTATGATGCTTAATGTATCGTTGTCGTGGTTCAGATGAGAAATGTCCCTTACAACACAGATGTTTAAACACTTGGTCCTTTGGTGGTGGTGCAGTTTGGGCGAGGCTATGGAACCTATGGGGTGAAGCCTTGCTAGAGAGAGTATGTCACAGTGGGTGGGCCTTGAGAGTTTATAGCCTCAACCCACTTCTAGTTCCATCTATCTGTTTCCTGGTGTGTGTTTAGGAGATGTGATGACTCAGCTTCCTGCTTTGGCTGTATGCCACCACACCTTACCATTAGGTACAGTCTCCATCTCCAAATAAGCTCTTCCATCTATAAGTTGCTTTTGGTCATGGTGTTTCATCACAGTGACACAAGAGATGCTGACACAGTAACTATAATGTGGACAGAACATGGGGGTTGATAATGTCTCCACAAACACTGTTATACTGCACACCAACAGTGAGAATTGGTGTGTAATTATACGGACAATCTCCTCTGCCATCTTTTTTCTCATCAAGGAGCAGGCGGAAATGTTTACTTTCTGAAGGAGAAGGATGTGGCAAAGTAAAGTTGTAAGTTTAAATGACAAGCAGAGCATCTTGGGAAGTAGAGGGTGGATCCAGGTATACCATGGGCACAATGGTATCTTGCACCCTCTGTGTAGTTTCCTTTTTGTTCCTGGCATCACCAAAGCCTCCCTGGAAGAACCAAGCGATAGAGGACCCACAATCATCATTTCCGTCAGTGGCTTAAGCTGTAGTTCAAGATGGCTTCATGTGGTTGTACGTAGTAGCTAGACCAGGAATAGACAGGGATCCAGCAGCAGGACTCCAGAAATTCTTGGCCGTCTAGCTAGTCAACCTCTGAACTCACAAGGTAACCATGCATTTTGCATGGCGATGCCTTAGCTGCCACTCGCCCCACATCAGGGATTTTCTGAACTTGTTGAGTTAACAAAGGACTGCCCAAAGAGCTGTGAAAATACAGTGATGTTGTCAGGACAGACTGTGAGGAAGAGGTATTTGTGAGAAATGGTAATGCCTTGAAGTCTCTTGAAGATACACGTGGTGGTTTTCTCAATGTGTTCTAAGGAGATATTTTAATCCTCAGCACTGAGCAAAATCACGAAGTTACTTATGTCTTCAAAATAAGATACAGTGGAAAGTTCAAGGCGGGAATAGCACGTCTACAAAATAGAAACTTTATCCTCATGGTGGAGACTTTCAGGTAAAACCGATTGTGCTGATAATGGTAATAACATCATCGAACAGTACTTCTTTGCCAGGATGATTATCTGCCTGGTGCTATAAAGGACATATTCGTTCATTGAATCCTAATAACTACCTGTGAAGTAGGAATTATATTTCATTTTTGTAAATGTGATAATTGAGGCATGGAAGGGCAAGTTGACTTCCCAAAATGTATTATACTATATAGCTGAGTTGACATTGAGCAAACCAGTTATAACTTAGAAGATCAGACACCAAAGCTGTTTTGTATATGCTTTATTTGATTCTAATGTCAAGAAAGACGATGTTATGAAGATGTCACAAAATCTCTAGGATAATAAAAGAACTATTTTTATAATGCTGACATGTGATTCAAAATAGCCAATACTACAAAAAAATAATAATAGCTTCTAGCTGAGTCATATTGAGAACATCTAGGTAAATATAGGTTTCTTTGTTTGAATTCTCTTGAAGATAAATCCTGAGTCAAGGCTTATGTATAATTAGTTTGAGAAGAATTTCCAGGAGAATTGGGAGTATTTGATGGAAAAGTTAATAGAAGAAAAGCCAATTAAAAAAAAAATTTTTTTTTTTGGCTGGTCATTGATTATGCGAGAATCTTCTAAGGAGCCTGGTGAAACAAGACCATGAACTGCTCTCCAGGGGATGTGAGAGGAACATATTATATGTTGACATTCAGGAGTAGTTCTATAAATATTGTGAGCTATACATGTGAGTGCCACCAGTTTCCTGTCAGTGCCTCAGGAGCAGTGGGGAGGAAGTCCTGAGGCTCCAGACCAATACTGTGCACCCACCGTCCCAGATGCTGAGAAGCTGATGTGGGAGGATAAGCTGAGCTCAAGAATTTAAGGTTTACAGAGGCAAAACCAGGTGAGCCCATGTACACGGTACATGTACATTTCAGGAGAGGGGTTTATTGATAAATGGCTGTTGTTTGTTTGTTTGTTTGTTTTTGGCTTCTTAGTTTGCTTATGCAATTTTAGACCTCCTCACATGCATCAGTGTTTAATATGTATTGCTCATTCTGCTACAATCTTTAGTAGCTATCTGTTGGGGGTCAGTCTGGTGGTGTGTATTTTAATGCTCATTATTGGCCCCCAAGATTTGGTTGCTGCCTGGATGAGCACATTCTCGGTACACCTGTCTTTCTTGTGTAAAACTTGTTCTACCTAATTTAAAGTTACTTGGTTAATAAAGTTGCTGAAGCCTGTGACTGGGCAGAAGAGAAGTAAGCAGAGTTGAGGTTCCTGGGCTTGTGGGTCTTGAGCGAAGATGAGGCAGGAGAGGAGAGAAAAAGCATAAGATGGAAAAGCAGGAGATTGGCCATGAAGGTTGACCTGATGGAACAGAAGCAGCCCAGGCAGGAAATACTAAGGCAAGTAACTTGTGGTGTATAGCTGGGGAATAGCAAAAGAACTTAGAGGGCTGATACCTGCCCAGTTACTGTGCTTTAAAACTTTTTATAAATTCAAGAGGGCTTTGTCTCAATTATTTGGGAACTAGTTAGGGTAGGGAAGCCCTCCAGAGTCTAATATCATTTCAGCAACAGCTGTCTTAGTCACTCTTCTATTGTTGTGCCAAAACACCATGACCAAGACAACTTATAAAAGAAAACATTTAATTGAGCTTACAGTTTCAGAGGATTAGAGTCCATGACGGTACAGCAAAGGCATGGTGGTAGAAATAGCGGAGAGCTCACATCACATCTTGGTGCATAAGTAGGCAGCAGAGAAAGGAACATTGGAGATATTAAGAGTCTTTTGAAACTTCAAATGAAACCCCTAATGACATATCTCTACCAACGAGGAGGCCACACCTCCTAATTGTCCCCAAACAGTTCCACCAACTGGGGACCAGGTATTTAAACATCTGAACCTTTAGGGACTGTTCTCATTTGAACCACCACAGTAGGCAAATAAATGCCTTCAGTTTGTGAACAAAGACGATAAGAAAGACCAGAGCAGAAAGACCATTGGCCCATGGCAAGCAAGATGTTTCCAGGTTGTAGCTGTGGGAAGCTTGCAGAAGGTCCCAGCAATATGCACAAGAGAGTTACATGCTAATGTATGGACTTTGGTGATAATTATTACATGCATATGGATTTTTTCCTAAAGATTATATTAGAGCCTTGGACCTATGTATTATAATTACAATAGCTCTAAGGCCATCTAATCTTTTCCTCATTATGTTACCATAGGAACATAGCATAGCTCACTGTTTTTAATTTAGGTTCCAATTGTTATGGGCTATTTTTGATTTTACTATTAAGATCATATAAAACCAAGCATTATTTTAGTCTTCATTCTCACTAAATATAAAATTCAGGTTAATTTTTTTAAGAGGTTGGTGTTTTACTTCACTGTGTCAAGGAAGAGGGCCATTAGCTGATATAGAGAAGATAGGCTAAAATTTGAGCAAACTTATAGTATTAAAAGTAGAAAAATTATCAGCTGCAAGCCATCACATTATTAACTCAAGTGGAGAAATTTTTTAGAGTTAGGTTTCTTGATCTGATAGACTAGAAACCTGGCTAGCACTATTTAACTTCATTGTATAATAATGGTATGAGCTGGCCATGAGGTTTAAACCTTCCTTGAACCCCAGGTTTAACACACACACACACACACACACACACACACACACACACACACACACACA